>NC_086322.1:99611153-99716153 GCF_036172605.1 Pelobates fuscus
GTCTTCAAGCGGGTGTGTCAGGCCTACAGCACAGTGCCACTCATATCTGGTCTCACAGTAGCTTGCACGCATAGTACCACTAATCCCAAAAAAATGACAGGCAGAGGCAGGCCACCCCGCAGGGGCCGTCGTGGTCGTGGTGCTGTGATTCCCTTTTGCCCTAGAATAATGCCCAATTTTCAGAGGCCACGTACCCTGAACTTGAAAAGTTCTGAGGATATAGTTGACTGGCTAACACAGGACACCCAATCTTCTACAGCTTCCGCTCGGAACCTTGACGCACCATCCTCCTCCAGCTTAGGGCACCTCTCAAGATACCACTCACCCGACCTGCCGCCGCCACCACCAACACTAGCACCACAGCCGCTTCCCTTTATCTGTCAGAGGAGTTATTTACACATCCGTTTGAAGAAATGAGTGATGCGCAACCATTATTGCCAGAGGATGTAGATAACAGGGATATGTCCCAGTCAGGCAGCATTACACACATGGACGTACGGTGTGATGATGACGATGTTCTACCCGCTGCTCCTTCCTTTGCTGAGTTGTCAGATACAAGTGAAGCGGTTGATGATGACGATGCGTCCATGGATGTCACGTGGGTGCCCGCTCTGCAAGAAGAAGAACAGGGCGAAAGTTCAGATGGGGAGACAGAGAGGAGGAGGAGGAGGAGACGAGTTGGAAGCAGGGGGAGGTCGTCGCAAGGAGCTAGTGGCACAGTCAAACAGCATGCATCGGCACCCGGGGTCAGCCCGACAGCACACCAATCAACGCATGCTGTGTCCACCACCAGAATGCTGTCATTGCAGAGCTCAGCAGTGTGGCATTTTTTTTTGTGTCTGCCTCTGACAACAGCGATGCCATTTGCAACCTGTGCCAAAAGAAACTGAGTAATGGGAAGTCCAACACCCACCTAGGTACAACTGCTTTGCGTAGGCACATGATCGCACATCACAAACGCCTATGGGATCAACACATGAGTACAAGCAGTACACAAACTCAAAGCCGAGATCCTCCTCCTGGTCCAGCAGCTTCAGCCACATCAACCACTGCTGTCCTCCTTGCCCCCTCTTAACCATCCGCCACTCTGTCTCTCGCCTTGAGCAGTTCCCGCACATCTGCCCACAGTCAGGTGTCTGTCAAGGACATGTTTGAGCGTAAGAAGCCAATATCAGAAAGTCACCCCCTTGCCCAGCGTCTGACAGCTGGCTTGTCTGAACTATTAGCCCGCCAGCTTTTACCATACAAGCTGGTGGAGTCTGAGGCGTTCAAAATATTTGTGGTTATTGTGACACCGCAGTGGAAGGTTCCCGGACTAAATTTCTTTTCACAAAAGGCAATCCTCAACCTGTAGTCGATTGTGCAAAAGGAAGTAATGGCATGTCTGGCACACAGTGTTGGGGCAAGGGTCCATCTGACCACTGATACCTGATCTGCAAAGCATGGTCAGGGCAGGTATATCACCTACACTGCGCATTGGGTAAACCTGCTGATGGCTGCCAAGCATGAAATGCGTGGCTCTGCAGAGGAGTTGGTGACACCGCCACGACTTGCATGCAGGCCTGCTGCCACCTCCTCTACTCCTCCTACTCCATCCTCTTCCATAATCTCCTCGGCTGAGTCCTCTTCTGCTGCTGCGTCTTGCTCCACATCAACGGCACCCCCCCCAGCTCCCCAGGTACTATTCCACATCCCGGATACGGCAGTGTCACGCCGTCTTGGGTTTGACTTGCTTGAAAGCAGAGAGTCACACCGGACAAGCACTCCTGTCCACCCTGAACGCACAGGTGGAAAAGTGGCTGACTCCACAGCAACTGGATATCAGCATCGGCATTGAAGTTGGGCAAGTTGACACGTGCCGTGCATGGCACATGTGTGTAATCTGATCGTACAACGCTTTGTGCATAAGTACACAGGCTTACAGGATGTCCTGAAGCAGGCCAGGAAGGTGTGTGGCCATTTCAGGCGTTCCTACACAGCCATGGCGCACTTTGCAGATATCCAGCGGCAAAACAACATGCCAGTGAGGCGCTTGATTTGCGACAGCCTGACACGTTGGAATTCAACACTCCTAATGTTCGACCGCCTGCTCCAACAAGAAAAAGCCGTTAATGAATATTTGTATGACCGGGGTGCTAGGACAGCCTCTGGGGAGCTGGGAATTTTTTTGCCACGTTACTGGACGCTCATGCGCAATGCCTGTAGGCTCATGCGTCCTTTTGAGGAGGTGACAAACCTAGTCAGTCGCACCGAAGGCACCATCAGCGACATCATACCATTTGTTTTCTTCCTTGAGCGTGCCCTGCGAAGAGTGCTGGATCAGGCCGTAGATGAGCGTGAAGAGGAAGAGGAAGAGTTGTGGTCACCATCACCACCAGAAACAGCCTTATCAGCATCGCTTGCTGGACCTGCGGCAATTCTGGAAGAGGATTGTGAGGAAGAGGAGTCAGAGGAGGAATGTGGCTTTGAGGAGGAGGAGGAAGACCAACCACAACAGGCATCCCAGGGTGCTTGTTGTCACCTATCTGGTACCCGTGGTGTTGTACGTGGCTGGGGGGAAGAACATACCTTCAGTGAGATCACTGAGGAGGAGGAACGGGAAATGAGTAGCTCGGCATCCAACCTTGTGCAAATGGGGTCTTTCATGCTGTCGTGCCTGTTCAGGGACCCTCGTATAAAAAGGCTGAAGGAGAATGACCTGTACTGGGTGTCCACGCTACTAGACCCCCGCAGAAAGCAGAAAGTGGCGGAAATGTTACCGAATTACAACAAGTCGGAAAGGATGCAGCATTTGCAAAATAAATTAAAAAGTATGCTTTACACAGCGTATAAGGGTGATGTCACAGCACAACGGAAATCTAACAGGGGAAGATGTGAAAGTCATCCTCCACCTCCCACGACCACGCCGGCAAGGACAGGACACTTTAAAGACGTGTTGTTGATGGAGGACATGCGGAGCTTTTTAAGTCCTACGCATCGCCACAGCCCTTCGGGATCCACCCTCAGAGAACGACTCGACCGACAGGTAGCAGACTACCTCGCCTTAACTGCAGATATCGACACTCTGAGGAGCGATGAACCCCATGACTACTGGGTGTGCAGGCTTGACCTGTGGCCTGAGCTATCCCAATTTGCGATAGAACTTCTGGCCTGCCCCACTTCAAGTGTCCTGTCAGAAAGGACCTTCAGTGCAGCAGGAGGTATTGTCACTGAGAAGAGAAGTCGCCTAGGTCAAAAAAGTCTAGATTACTTCACCTTTATTAAGATGAATGAGGGAATGATCCCGAAGGGACTGACAGTGGGCGATACATTCGACTAAAAAAGGCCTGATGAGATGAGCTACCATGGGCTAAATATGGACCACACGCTGCTGTATTTTAGCTCTGAATGCCGGTTGAATTGCGTGACTTATCTGCCACCAACTAGGGTTCAAGACGCAATGTTTTAGGGCACTTTCTGCCTGGGAAACAAACATCAATTTTTATGGCTACAGCAGCGGCTGCAACAATACCTAATTTTTCAGGCATGTGTACATGCCTAATTATTTGGCCCTCTGGTGCTGCACTGTGGCTTCAAAAAACAAACCCAAAAAAGGGCACGTAACAGGGATTAAACTGATAGGAATAGTACTACTTAACACACCACTCCTATTTGGTGGCACTTTAGATTGCACGCGCCGTGCCCCAAATTTGAAGTAGGAGGACCGACCAAGCATCTTTTTCCATCTCCCGGTTCCTAAAATCGATGCCATATACACGTCCCCTGATAGGGTGCCAGCTCGTTATTCTCTTGGGCGCCAGCTCGTTATTCTCTTTTTCACTTCACTATGGACACTTTACTGCACTATGGGCACTTAGACCCACTCTTTGTCTTGCACAGTGTTATTCCTAGCCAGCATCTGTGATGGGAAATCAGGCAGTCATCTAAACGTTTAGATTGAGCTTTAGCTTAGAACACCCTTGAAGGTGTTTAAGGAGATTAGGGATAGTTTAGAGGATTCTTCTTAGACCTCTCTGAGTCTTTATAGCCCTTCTACCTATCCATCATTTCTGGAAACTAGCTAAGAGTAAGGGTGGCTGTGTGTCTGTGATACATTTAACTTTATATCAACTTATTGACACTTTTTATGACAGCATCTCTCTGGTCTCCATACTCTCTGCCTATACCCATCTATTTAGAGGGAATTTCCTTGCCCCTGCCAATATTATATAATAGGTATTAGTATTACCATTATTACACAATTAGGTCTCTGAGGACAGGTGTCAATCCATATCTGCCAAGTGACCCCATGTAGGGGGAACAGTCCCTATTCTGCTCTGTGTCAGTGTGTATCAGGGATCCTTAGGATAGGTGTCAATCCATACCTGCCAAGTGACCCTATGTAGGGGGAACAGTCTCTATTCTGCTCTGTGTCAGTGTGCATCATGGTCTCTGAGGACAGATGTCAATCCATATCTGCCAAGTGACCCTATGTAGGGGGAACAGTCTCTATTCTGCTCTGTGCCAGTGTGTATCAAGGGCTCTGAGGACAGGTGTCAATACATATCTGCCAAGTGACCCTAATGTAGGGGGAACAGTCTCTATTCTGCTCTGTGTCAGTGTGTATCATGGTCTCTGAGGACAGGTGTCAATCCATATCTGCCAAGTGACCCTATGTAGGGGGAACAGTCTCTATTCTGCTCTGTGTCAGTGTGTATCAGGGATCCTTAGGATTGGTGTCAATCCATATCTGCAATGTGACCCTATATAGGAGGAACAGTCCCTATTCTGCTCTGTGTCAGTGTGTATCAGGGATCCTTAGGATAGGTGTCAATCCATATCTGCCAAGTGACCCTATGTAGGGGGAACAGTCCCTATTCTGCTCTGTGTCAGTGTGTATCAGGGATCCTTAGGATAGGTGTCAATCCATATCTGCCAAGTGACCCTATGTAGGGGGAACAGTCTCTATTCTGCTCTGTGTCAGTGTGTATCATGATCTCTGAGGACAGGTGTCAATCCATATCTGCCAAGTGACCCTATGTAGGGGGAACAGTCTCTATTCTGCTCTGTGTCAGTGTGTATCATGATCTCTGAGGACAGGTGTCAATCCATATCTGCCAAGTGACCCTATGTAGGGGGAACAGTCTCTATTCTGCTCTGTGTCAGTGTGTATCATGGTCTCTGAGGACAGGTGTCAATCCATATCTGCCAAGTGACCCTATGTAGGGGGAACAGTCTCTATTCTGCTCTCTGTCAGTGTGTATCATGGTCTCTGAGGACAGATGTCAATCCATATCTGCCAAGTGACCCTATGTAGGGGGAACAGTCTCTATTCTGCTCTGTGTCAGTGTGTATCATGGTCTCCGAGGACAGGTGTCAATCCATATCTGCCAAGTGACCCTATGTAGGGGGAACAGTCTCTATTCTGCTCTGTGTCAGCGTGTATCAGGGATCCTTATAATTGGTGTCAATCCATATCTGCCATGTGACCCTATATAGGAGGAACAGTCCCTATTCTGCTTTGTGTCAGTGTGTATCAGGGATCCTTAGGATAGGTGTCAATCCATATCTGCCAAGTGACCCTATGTAGGGGGAACAGTCCCTATTCTGCTCTGTGTCAGTGTGTATCAGGGATCCTTAGGATACGTGTCAATCCATATCTGCCAAGTGACCCTATGCAGGGGGAATAGTCCCTATTCTGCTCTGTGTCAGTGTGTATCAGGGTCTCTGAGGACAGGTGTCAATCCATATGTCAAGGTGTCAATATGTCATATGTCAGGTGTCAATCCATATCCATTGTGATTTAGGAATGTTAGGTGATTTATGCCCTTTATGGATTAAAACATGACTCTGCATCAACTGTGTAATTTTCCATGGGAGTTTTGCCATGGATCCCCCTCCGGCATGCCACAGTCCAGGTGTTAGTCCCCTTGAAACAACGGTTCCATCACTTTTGTGGCCAGAAAAAGTCCCTGTGGGTTTTAAATTTGCCTGCCCTTTGATGTCAATGGCGGTTTGCCCGGTTCGCCCGGTTCGCCGGTTCGCGAACGTTTGCGGAAGTTCCCGTTCGCGAACCGAAAATTTTGTGTTCGCGACATCACTAGTGGCGATGTGAAGGGGTTAAGCAGGCTTTACAAAGTATTACTGTTATTATAATGTAAAGATACAATTGAACAGCACCGACCTGGGTATTCAGCATTTAATATGACCCACCCAGCCATATCCAATAAAGGTATTGCCACCTGATCATTATAAATTATTACAATTTGAATGCTATATAAAAAGAGTTTTAAAACTAATTCTCAACCTCTCCACGTCTATATCCTTTCTACCAATATTTTAACACAATCTGCTATTATTTTTACTGGGAAAACTTGTGTAAACATATTTGCAATTCTCCTATTATGAGGCATTGTATGTAAAATGTACACGACAGATACATATAGATGTATAATTCTGTATTCCCACTCATCATTCAGTGATCATTTATTCTGCTTGGTCTCTTTTCTCTAAGCATAATAATAATATCCACCTTGAATAGCATGCCTGATGTAACACAGTTAATTAAAGCCAACGGATATAAATTATAAAAAGAAAATGAATATAATAATCCTGCATTAAATAATACTAAGACTGGGTCAATTTTTATGTCAGCATCTTGTGCCCTGGGGCAAGGTATTGCATCTCTTTGTGCATTCAAAATTTAGATTTGGCTGCTCTGTTTGTGCAGAAATCCCATGTAAATTATGTATCAAGTGTTAAATATATTTGTTTTTTATATGACTATAACATTTAAATGTAACAAATATAATACAAGTATTCCAATTATATTAATAATTCTAAGACTCATTAAACTCTGCAAACATGACATGCTTTATTTACTGAAAGCAACAACTTAGCAGAATAATTCAGTTTCTTCTTCAAATATTTCATCTATCATAATAACACTACTATCATAGCTATAACTCTTTCTTCCAGAGTTATTCACTAAAGTGAGAATTCAAATTGGATGTAAAGTGAATGTCAACTTAAAAATAGCCAAACAAAGTCATATTTGCTTTCGCTTCAACTACTCTGAACTAAGCTTTTAAATTCACATGGAATTTATTTTTAATTCTAACTATGTGGAAGAACCCTGCTAGTCTCCAGCAGACACGGAGGAGAGACTTTACAGTAACTGGCTCCTTTAATAGATTTAGGTGGCTTTCCATAAATAAATGCAGGAGGAACATAGTGATGTTATAGGTGCAATACATACAAAATACATACTAGTAGATTAAATCAAAAACTACATGCTGATTTGAAGTGAAGATGGCCAATCCTACTATCAACACTAAGAACTGGTAAATAAATGCATCTCAATAACAAAGATCAATAGACATGAGTTTGTGAACAATTAGGATCTGCAGTTTTCAAGTAAAAGTAAGAAACACAAGGAAAGAGAACTCACAGCCCACACTATGCATAATGTAATATTGGTGGTCCAAAACTGAATAAGCCTATACAACATCAAATGAAAGAAATCAATGTGCACACAAAGTACTTTTTCAAGGCCACTGTGGTACAAAGGAGTACTTCTCCATGCACCTAATAATCTTCATTGATTGTAATCCAGCATAACCAAATAATGCCAGGATGTCTGAATGTTCTCGATACACTAAGGAATCGGGTTGGTTTTGGATTTATATCTTAGAGACAGGAAAAGTGGAGAAAAGGAAACCTAACTGGATCATTACTTTACCCATTCACCATCATTCAATGTAACCTAATTTGCAATAACAAATGTTAATAAGGGCATGTGTCAAACTGACTATAAGTGTCTATGCATACCTGTGTAACTTATAGATGTTGATACCAATTATTATATACCGTATTTATCGGCGTATAACACGCACTTTTTTCCCCTGAAAATAGGGGAAAAATCGTGGGTGCGTGTTATACGCCGATATCCCATAATTACTTACCTGTCCTGAAGCGTGGGCCGGCTTCACAGCGCGCACCGCGGTACAGGAACTTTAATTTAAGGTTCCGGTTTCCGGCGGGACTGAAAGGAAGTGTGCACAATAGTGTGCACACTTCCTTTCAGTCCCGCCGGAAACCGGAACCTTAAATTAAAGTTCCTGTTCCGCGGTGCACGGTGTGAAGCCGGCCCACGCTTCAGGACAGGTAAGTAATTATGGGAGGGGAGGAAAGTACACTATGGGAGGGGAGGGGGAGGAAAGTACACTATGGGAGGGGAGGGGGAGGAAATTACACTATGGGAGGGGAGGGGGAGGAAAGTACACTATGGGAGGGGAGGAGGGGAAGTACACTATGGGAGGGGAGGAGGAGGAAAGTACACTATGGGAGGGGAGGGGGAGGAAAGTACACTATGGGAGGGGAGGGGGGAGAATACTATGGGAGGGGAGAGGGGAGAATACTATGGGAGGGGAGGGGGGGAGAATACTATGGGAGGGGAGGGGGGGAGAATACTATGGGAGGGGAGGGGGGGGAGAATACGAGGGGAGGGGGGGGAGAATACTATGGGAGGGGAGGGGGGAGAATACTATATACTATGGGAGGGGAGGGGGGGAGAATACTATGGGAGGGGAGGGGGGGAGAATACTATGGGAGGGGAGGGGGGAGAATACTATGGGAGGAGGGGGGGAATACTATGGGAGGAGGGGGGGAATACTATGGGAGGAGGGGGAGAATACTATGGAAAGGGGGGAGAATACTATGGAAAGGGGGGACACTATGGGATGAGGGGGGAATACTATGGGATGAGGGGGGGGAATACTATGGGATGAGGGGGGAAATTTCCTGGAATTTCTTTCTAAAAATGAGGTGCGTGTTATACGCCTGTGCGTGTTATACGCCGATAAATACGGTAATCAAAACTTAAACTGCTTTATAAACAAAATCCATGTTCTTATTGCAGTAACTTGGCTGCTAAAGGGCTAAAATTGTTAAATAAAAAAGAGAAAGGTTATCCTTTTCATGATGATTTATATATTGAATTTGGTTGTGTCAAAATGTAAAATACTAACTTTGAACTGGTAGGAGATTAAGACTTGCAAAGAAAATAAACTTGTTTTAATTTGTTTATTCTTTCCGAATATATTTCCCATTGCAGATCATCTGAATTTCGTTCTCATATCTAAATCGATTTGTCCATACTGAATGGATATGTGAACTGCGTATAGATATGTGAACAGACATGAGTCTTTTTTCAGCATGTTTATTCAGCATGTAACTATGCTTATTCTACTATGGAATAAACAAAATCCCAAATAAAATTATTAAATGAAAATGTTAGAGAGAAATAATCTGCATTGGTTAAAAATATTATTCACCAGGTGTATGAGTCACTTGCTAGCTCAATTTTTGTTGGAAGAAACAGAACACAACACTCCAGATTTGGAGCATAATGTTAGCTCATTGTCTTGGTGTTCAAGCAATAAGAAATAAAAAAATTAAAAACTGGCAGACTGTTATAGTTAAAGATTTTCAAAGCCATCTCTTTAAAGTTCAAGATTGGTCTAAATGTGCAAGAACTAGACATTGATCGGCTGACAAAACATACAATCATTATAAAAAAGCCATTGCATGAAGATTGGTTTGTTATGGGCAAATGCAAATATTACAAGTTTTAGAATGAAATGTTGTATTTCTTAAACTGTGTACTTTGTCTATACGAGATATTGCAAACTGACAAGGTGTTAGAAATGGAACATATTGTTTTTTCATACAATGTTTTTTTTAATAAATGACCGCTTACCCATATTCAGTGAATAAGATGTTCAGACTTTAGGAAGTCATCTTGTCCCAAGTTAGTGGAAATTCCCTAAATCCAAAAATGTCCCATGACATGTGCACTTAAGTTTTAGTATAAACAATAGATAAGATTTTCAGACTTTAGGACGCCATCTTGTCTCAAATTAGTGGAATTTCACCAAATCTGGGAATTTCCCATGACGTGTGCACTTACGTTTTAGTTATGGCCTTGTATCTTTGCAAGTTAAGGGAGGTCCTAAAATGAACATCTAAGATATAAATATGTGTACCTTTTAAATGTTAAGAGACAGATTTGGAGACAGACACTGTCGCTCCATATTATAATGACTGAGAGATGTTGACATGTTCAAAGGTATGTTTTTCTATTTAAAATGATATTTGCAAGCATCTAGTTTAATTTTATAAACTCTGCTATAAATTATTGTAATGGATTTTATATGTCTATATTTATATTTTTATATAATAAATATCTAAAAATACAAAACTTTATTGCTTCCAAGACAATCCTTATTTTATATTGTATTCTCAATTATTTATATATTTTAAATAGATGATCTCTTACTAACTATATAATATTATGGCTAAGATATCTGTATGGTTAGCCCTGCTAAGTTCTATGCTTTAAGACGTTATGGTGGTAAATAAGGGAACCAGCTACGGTTACAGGTTCACGATTGTGGTCACAGGATTGGTCAGAAAACTTTCGCAAGAAATAGTTGCTTGCACTGTAATTGGTTGCAGTGTCCCACGTGCTATGAACAAATGGCGATGAACAAAATTTGTACAGTGAACCATTGGTTCATTCAGACATTCATATATATGGTGTTTTTGTATAATTTTTGGGGCAAAATGAGTGAAGTCCATAAACCAATGCACATGTTTATTGTGCAACTATTCAGCACCAGTGCCTAGACAACACATTTTTAACAAAACAATATAGAATGTTTATAGCATTAACAAGTCAATTATGTTAGGACACATAAGTAGGTATGAAAAGCATTTTGTTGCTAAGTACAATGAACCACTTACATTTTCAGGGCTTACTCATAAAATGTTTTCAAAAACCTTTTTAATAAAATATTTTTGTAAAAAAAAATTTTTTTTTGAAGATTGGTGTATCAATGCTCTTTACTAGAAGCCAAGCACAGGACAAAGATGTAAACTTAAATCTTCTTAAAGATGAAAAGCCTTGTGATATCATACTTGTCTCCATAAATGGGCACTCTAATAACTTGTTTGAGACTTAACCAATTCTGTAGTAATGGATGCCCATGTTAAAAAAAACACCAGAAAATTAGAAACCTTTATAAGTTTTCTTAAAAGTGTTAAAGGAAAATAGATGGCACACAAAATGACATAAATGTACAGCTGTTTTATTGAGCTGTGTGTTAATGAGTTGGTCATATCAAACATATTTACATGTAGATTGGATTGGCAATTACAATAATTAACAAATCAATACTTGTTAAAATGAAAATTCTAATAGTAAAAAAATAATAATAATTAAAATAGTCTTTTAACTCTTAATAATATTTTCATAATAATTCTAGTGAAATGGAAAATTAACCAGAACTACACACAAGAAGAGTTCTGGATTCCAGATGACTGAAAACACTGCCAATTTTATCATGTGTGAATGGTCAGTTGGAGCAAAGATGGCAGAAGATGAAAGAAAGACAAGACACATTTTGAGATTGAAGAATGTTGGCAAGATTTATTTGGTTTCTCCCAAGTTGGCAAAAAAGAAAAAGGAGAGAGGAAATCAACAGCTTTTTACAGTGACAAAGCCCAGTTTATAAACACTAACATACTGATGATGATTAAAGGACACAACACAATCTTTTTCATACTTTTATCACATTCTTATATTTCCCTATTTCCCTCCCCCCAATATGAGGACATAAGATGAAAACACAAATAGCATTACATAGGACTTAGAAATGTATAATTACATCCTTGTCCCATGAATTGTAAAATTAGGAAGTTTATATATTTAATAGATATCTAAATAGGTAATTATGGTAAGTTAGTAATCCAACCACTGTGGGCTGATAAAAAGGAAATTGATTAGGCTGCTTACTTGCATAGGCTCAGGAGACCTACATCACCCATATTGAAGAGGTCAAGTGACCAGTGAGTGATTTTCTAAATGAATAGATTTTGGTGGGAATATAATGTTTCATGGAAGGCTGCTCAGCTTACTCCTTTCTTGTAACGGAGTGTAGCAAGTACCCACCCTGAACAGAGGTCCTGCAAATGTTGTGGTACCTAACACAGGAAGTCTCTCACGTTATTGTCTGAATGAATGAGTGCATTTTCTCAGAGCTTGGAGATATAGACACCAGTTATAGACACCAGAACAACTACATTAAGCTGTAGTGGTTCTAGTAACTATTATGTCCCTTTCATATGGTGAAATATAAACATATTTTCTTAGTTTTTACTATAACCACACATAACTATTTCATCTAGATAAAAAAAATCTAAATCTGTTTTGATTGAGTTTTAATTTTAATATTGATGAAGGAACTACATTTGTTTTAAATAATTTGAGATTTTAAAGATCAAGCACCCATTGTGTATTTACCTACAAGCATTTCTTAACTTTTCAAGCAGCTGTTTGACCATAAGTCTGCTACATTTTAAATATAGTAATGTCCACATTGGTATAGTTTTGCCAAGGCTTTGTAAAATCATAGGGTAAATTGATCCAATTGTAGTTTGTCACATTTCAGTTTATTAGACCACACACTCGATAAAGGCCATGACGGCATTACATTTTTAAAAGTAGAAAACCACAGAGATCTCATATGGGGTACATTGATCCATTTATTTATCACCATTTTCTGGAACCTTTGTAGTAACTTATTTTATTTGAAATGTTCATTAACACATGTCACATTTTCACTCTGGATTCACTGTGGATTTTATAGCCTGATGTATAGTACTGCAGTTAAAATGTGTTTATTCTTCCTTCCAAGTACCGAACCACACCAATTGCATTGATTACTGTGTTTTTGTAAAATGCTATGTAAAGAATTTAATTCCCCAGGGAGTTAATACGTTTTCCTAAAGTGAGACGGTTTTAGAAAATTATTAAAGACCTCGGGACTATGGAAAAGTCTGATATGATCTAGTGGGGCTTTTGATACAATGTTGTTGTCCATGAGAAATCCTATAAAGAAGAATTAGCAAGCCATTACAAACAGAGGTTCCATGATGTTCACTTGAAGAGTTAACACAGGAGCTAACTGAAAATAAATAGTTGTTATATTCTTTGTTTCTATTGCAATACATTCACTTAGAAATTTACACTTAAAAGTGTAATCCAGACATGGACCTGGGCTCAATGTGTCGAGAGGGGTGTCAGCTACCTTACTGACAAGGCCCAAACAAAGTAGAAATAATCATCCAGGGTTGCTGTATCTCTGGTGCAGGGGGGGGTTCTTGCTGACGTTTTAGTCTGGACTGTCTGAATAGGTGGGATCAATTAACCCCTTAACGCCGTTACGGCGTTCTATGCCGTCGCGGCTTTAAAGGGCTTTAAAGCCGTTGCGGCGGCATAGAACGCCGTAACGGCTTGCAGCCCCAGGAGCAGAGGTGTACTCAACTCCGCCACGATCCTCTTCTGGGGGGATGCCTGAGAGCCCAGGCAGCCCCCCTCCGGCAAATGAGGCCCCCGGAGGCCATGTGATCGCTCTCAAAGAGCGATCACATGGCCCCCTATAGCTGGCTATGGATCTGCCAGCAGGGGGACTGTCTAAAATATTAGACAGTCCCCCTGCTGGTAGGAAAGTATAAAACAAAATTAAATACACATGTTAAAATAAAATAAAAGTATTTATATATATATAATATATGTATATATATTATATATATATAATATATATACATATTATATATATGTAACGTCATACATAATGTATTTTAATATTAATATTAGTATATATATTAGTATTAAAATACACTTAGAATGACGTTACATATATATAATATGTATATATATATATAATAGATCTACATATATATATTATATATATATATATATATATATGTATAATTACAATAATAAATAAATAAAATAATTCAATAAATAAATAAAATATTGAAACAAAATGTAAAATAAATTATATATTCATATGTAATTTCATTCTAACTGTATTTTGTTATTAATATATATATATATATTGGAAACAGAATACACTTAGAATGACATTCTATATATATCTATCTATATATAAAATACAAATAACCGCAAATATATATATAGAGATAAATACATATAATTACATAAAAGATTACATTAGTATACACGTAGAATTTATATACCTATAAATGCATATATATTAAAATTCTACGTGTATATTTAAGTAATTTTTTAACATAATTCTGTCATTTGATTAATTAAAATTTGATTGACATGCCTGACAACACAGGGAGAAAGTGCAGAGAATTATATTCGCAAGCACTATATTTTACCCTGTAACTCTCCAAGACATCATAAAACCTGTACATGGGGGGTACTGTTTTACTCGGGAGACTTCGCTGAACTCAAATATTAGTGTTTAAAACTGGTAAATTGTATTACAACGATGATATTTTAAGTAAAAGTGACGTTTTTTGCATTTTTTACAAACAAACGGCACTTTTATGGACTATATTATTGTTGTAATATGTTTTACTGTTTTAAAACACTAATATTTGTGTTTAGTGAAATCTCCCGAGAATAACAGTACCCCCCATGTACAGGTTTTATGGTGTTTTGGAAAGTTAGAGAGTCACATATAAGGCTTGCATTTCATTTTTTTGACATTGCAATTTGCCAGATTAGTTATGTTGCCTTTGAGACCGTATGGTAGCCCAGGAATAAGAATTACCCCCATGATGGCATACCATTTGCAAAAGTAGACAACCCAAGGTATTGCAAATGGGGTATGTCCAGTCATTTTTAGTAGCCATTTAGTCACAAACACTGGCCAAATATTAGTTTTTTGCTTTTTTACACAAAAACAAATATGAACGCTAACTTTGGCCAGTGTTTGTGACTAAGTGGCTACTAAAAAAGACTAAACATACCCCACGTTCAATACCTTGGGTTGTCTACTTTTTCAAATGGTAGGCCATTATGGGGGTAATTCTCATTCCTGGGCTACCACACCGTCTCAAATGTAACATTACTAATCTGGCAAATTTCAATTTGAAAATGGAACGTTCTATATTTGACCCAGTAACTTTCCAAAACACCATAAAACCTGTTAATGGGGGGTACTGTTGTACTCGTGGGACATTGCTGATTACAAATATGTGCATTTTGTTGCAGTAAAACCTAACAGTATTATGACATTTACAGCTAAAATGTGAGGCGGAACTACAAATTTAAAAAAAAAAAAAAAATTCTCACAGTTTTTTTTTATTTTATTTATAATAAATTGTTTCATATATAAATGTTTTATATGAAATGAAAGCCCTGTTACTCCTGAACTAAATGATATATAATAAGTGTGGGTGCATTTAAAATGAAAGAGGTGAATTACGGTTGAACAGACATATAGCGCAAATTCCAGTTTTTGTTTACGTTTTGTTTTGATCAGAACGTGTACTATTGACTCCGTCCTGAAGGGGTTAATTTATGCATATGGCACTACAGAGATTCTCTCTGTAATGGCACAAGTGAGCAAAAATATTAAAATAATATAAAATAAAATAACCAAAGAGCTCGCTGAACTTTTATCAGTTTTTACCTCAGTGTTCTCATATTCTCTTTTTTTTTTTGCTATGCAATTACTTGCAATTACTTAGGCTCTCCCTAATTTTGTTTTTTTTTTAAAAGGTAATACAGATGTGGACCTTGTGCTCACTGTGTCTAGAGCAGTATCAGCTTCACCTTGCAGACGAGACCCAAATAAATCCTAAATGATCATCCAGGGTTGCTGTATCTCTCACACAGAGTGAGGACACCAGCATTTCGAAACTGGTTTGCCCTTATACGCAGGATCAGTTGTATATGCAAATGGCATACGTTCTCTCTGAAATAGTACAAATGAGCAAAAATATTTTTGAGATTAGAGACTGACTGAAAAGCGAGCTATAGAGGTTTCTCTGTGCTTTTGCATGTTCTCAGAGTTCTCATATTGTTTGTTTTTTTTGTCAAAAGGAATAGCATTCGATATTAACATTGATGTTTCTTTCAGATAATTATCTTCAATCATATTTAGATGTATACCAAATAGAGACAAAAACAAAAAGAGGAAAAACAAAATAGATTATCAATAAGGTAAAAGATCATTAAAAATAAAAAAGATTAAAAAGTTCTGAAAGAATGCAAAACACATTTTTTTAGGCCTTGAGTTGACCTATGCACTAGCTTGGTGGCTGAAGACTGAAGTTATAACAGTTGAGTGCTTGTCATACCTAATCAGTCAGTAGATATGGATTGTTACCGATCCACCTAGTGTCAGAAGCATGGAGCATTAAATTGTAATTTATAGCTTTATGGGTTAACATATCACAATGATGGCCACTGTTATAGCATTGCAGAACAAATAATGAATTGTAATGTTTTATGTTTTCTGAAATGAATTTGTGGTGCAGTTGAATTTACTGCATCACCAGAGTCAATAATTTGCATTAGTCTTGTCCGACAACATAATAATATGTAATGGATATCTTGGTTTGCAGTTATAAAAAGACCAAATGGTTATTGTGTTTCCAGCTCTATGAACTCAATCTTTTTTGTCAAGTTCCAGTTCAGCTGAAACAATAGATTTTTCCCACCTGAAATTCTTGTAAACTTGGAGGTAATTATTAAAGATGTATGAAACATCATCATTTACATAACTTTTTATAGATACTTTTCTCAAATAAATAAATAAATAAAATTAAAAAGTTCAGGGCTGGATTAACATAGGGCCTATGTCCATGGAATAGGCACATTGAAAAAAAGGCATGGGTTTCACCCTCATTACTCACATGCTCTTGCTCTAAACGTGTGCAGAGGGAATAATGAGTGGGAACTCAGGAGGGATGCAGTGTAGTAAAACCTTTGTGGACTGGCTGGCTATTAAATAGTTAACTTAAATCTTACTTTGCGCACTGTGCAGATGCTCTTGCTGCTTCTATTTCTCTAGTAGGTCAACTTCCTTCTCTCATCATGTAGATGTAAAATGGATAGATAGTCTGCATTGAGACATAGAAGACAGAGATTGACATACAGGGCCACTGCAAAGATCTTTGGCTACACAGACAAAGATGCATTTGTCACCAACCCCTACCCCTCAAAAAATAAAAACACATGCATCTTGACTTGTGTGTCTCTTAACAAAATTATGAATTTCTTACCGCCTTTTGTGTTTCTTAACCCCTCTCTTGAATTTCTTACGTCATTTTGTGTCTTACAACTTTAGTGTATCTAATCCTCCATTTTCTTGCTTGTGAGTCTCTTACTCAGCTCCTTTGTGTCTCTTACTTCCCCCAGCTCCTTTGTATGTCTATTTCTCGCACCCCCTTCCCCTCTCTCCCCTCCTTTGCCTACGTAACATTTTGTGGCATGACTGCGAGGACATCAGTAAATGATCTACTGTATCCTCTACCCGGTCTGACAGAAAGTTGTTCATTGCGGTCAGCAAGCACTTCAAAACGGGTACAGGATACGGGCGATCATCTACCGTGGTCCATGCTGTCAAAAACGCACCCTACTTCAAGAGTGTTCGTGACATAGTTGTGGTGGTGAAAGGGTTAAAATTCACTATTTGTCTGCACTAGAAATAATGATAACCCCCCACCCCCTTAACTCCACCCAAAGCATAGTAATATAAATACTTTTTTTTTTTATTTCTTTATTTTTATTGTGCATGAAGTCACATGAAAGCTGACGATGCCACAACAGCATAGTACAAGCTCAATTACGCAGGTTTTTGACATAGGTGGCATTGAGTTATAGGCACATTTTTTATATTGGTATGAGGAGATACAAGCTAGGTTCATACATCTGATTATACATCTGATTATAAGCCCCCAGAGTGACAAACATTAACTTCAGTGTACAAGAAAAAGTGTAGAGTAGGTTAGCGCTAATAATATACAAAGGAGGCAGCAACCTTACAGAGGGTCACCCTCTAACCCTCTGGGATAAGGATGTACAGGAAAAAAGGGGAGAAAAGGCTGCGCCAAGAGATACAATAAAATAAGTCCCAATAAAAATATAAAAAGGATATATATAAATATATATAAAAGTCAATATAAAAAGGAGGATAAATGTCTATGTTGCGCTGGTGTTCTCTCTTCTTATGATGCTTTGGATCCTCCCGTGATATGTAAAATATAAAAGGGAAAAGGACCAATGGTGCAGATTGTGGGGTACGTGGAAAATGAAGAATAAAGATGTAATAAACTCACATTTGTATGAGCTATAACCAGCTCAGGTGGAATGGGCGTTCTGCAGTATAATCCCTGCTAGTAGGATATCAGGAAATTCTGATCCACTGGTGCTGTCCAATTCTCAGGAGAAGGGAGAAAAATATATAACAGATAGTGCTCTCTGAAGATAAGATGTGGTATATACAAAACAAAATAAATATACTCACAGTATACAGTGCAGATGACACTGCACTTGAGATATGGCGTGGGTGGTATAATCCCCACCTTAGGATATATAAAATGCCAGGAAAGGATAATATAAAATTGGAGTGATAAAAAAATATATATAATAAAAATATGAATGGCACAGAGATAAAGCCAAACGTAATTTATTATTAAAAGTATACAATAAAATCCATTAACGCGTTTCACCTCAAGGGTTTTATCAAAATGGAATGACATGTTATTCCATTTTGATAAAACCCTTGAGGTGAAACGCGTTAATGGATTTTATTGTATACTTTTAATAATAAATTACGTTTGGCTTTATCTCTGTGCCATTCATATTTTTATTATATATATTTTTTTATCACTCCAATTTTATATTATCCTTTCCTGGCATTTTATATATCCTAAGGTGGGGATTATACCACCCACGCCATATCTCAAGTGCAGTGTCATCTGCACTGTATACTGTGAGTATATTTATTTTGTTTTGTATATACCACATCTTATCTTCAGAGAGCACTATCTGTTATATATTTTTCTCCCTTCTCCTGAGAATTGGACAGCACCAGTGGATCAGAATTTCCTGATATCCTACTAGCAGGGATTATACTGCAGAACGCCCATTCCACCTGAGCTGGTTATAGCTCATACAAATGTGAGTTTATTACATCTTTATTCTTCATTTTCCACGTACCCCACAATCTGCACCATTGGTCCTTTTCCCTTTTATATTTTACATATCACGGGAGGATCCAAAGCATCATAAGAAGAGAGAACACCAGCGCAACATAGACATTTATCCTCCTTTTTATATTGACTTTTATATATATTTATATATATCCTTTTTATATTTTTATTGGGACTTATTTTATTGTATCTCTTGGCGCAGCCTTTTCTCCCCTTTTTTCCTGTATTAACTTCAGTGTGCTTGGCGTGGTGGGCATAGTGAGAGTGGCTGTGTTGTATTATACTAAGGTGTATGTATTGATGGCCTGACTAGTCTGGGTAATGCTATACTGCTCGCTGGTCTAAAGTAGGCTCGAGGGTGGCATGTTATGTGTCCTGAAGGTGAGCCTGTTTTAAGTGAGGTATGACAGACATGGGAATTATTAATTAAAACTTGTTTGCATATGTGTCTAAGTCTAGTTATTATTAGCATTCAAACAATTTAAACAATGAGTGAGACCCCCTGTTATCCCCTGTGCAAGCCAACATAATAACATAAAATAATGAAGAAAAATTAAGAGTCATCAGATAAAATGGTTGCGGATGTTCAATTTACACCAACAACAGATAAAAACAAAAAGGATAAAATAACAGGAGTCCTAATCACTTACTCAGGTTTTCAAAGTAAAATGTCTGCCCATGGGGTGGCAAGAAAGATGGTGACTCACTCAAAATTAGATTTTGGCCCCAAGCAAGTACAATACACATTTCAGTATCATTAGATATATACCCTGTGGATTACCAAGCCTAGCCCAGAGGTGGACATAAGGTGTACCTATAGAGACAATAAGTGACTACCCCCTTGTGTTCCAGACCAACATCAATCCAAATGGAAACATTTTGTTCTATCTCCCCTTATGTACAGAAATAATAATTGCATCTATGAATTTGTTACCATTTCTCCATTCCATAGATATGTCATACTTCTTACTTGTGACCCAATAAAGCAGACATCACAATCACTTCCCATTTGGTTAAGTTATGCCAATCATGTTTAGGCTTGATTAGGAGATTTTGCTTGTCCCATTTTAAATATAATAAAAATGAGGCTTAATTATTTATCTGTGGTAAGTATTAATGTTTCTTTTGGATATGATACTGAAACACCAGGATTTTTTCTTGAAAGCTAATTACGATTCATATCAAAGGACTCCCTATCTAAGAGGGAATCTAGACATATGGCAAATTAGAGAGTTAGTTTATATTTAAACCAGACTTCCTGGCCACTTATGTGTGACTTCTCACACCTTACAGAGTAGCTCTGTTGGGATCCCAGCTTCAAAGAGGAATTTCGGTTGTAAACCTTCTGACCTCCCATACAATCAAATTAACCCCTTTTGGAATTGACAATACCACCTCTACCAAGCAGCTAGTTCATCTATGCACTACACAAATTACATTAAATTACAATATTCCATAGTGCAACAATGAATTATGCAGCCTTGCCATGACACTTCCTCCAAATAAGAGACGCAATAGGAGAAGGCTGTCATGCCTCTACCTTGCATATCAACACTTGTTCTTTTTTGCCTCCACACCACACACTCATCTTTTTCATAACACTGTTTATGCATGAATGGGGTAGCCATCATGGGCTCACACACCTCCCCCCAAAAGGCTTGCATTTAGTCCCTAAGCTTATCACAGCCATATCCACAACAAACATGCCTGATTTGCCTGCTTCCATTTCCCACTGCTCTCTGGTCACATCCCTTGGGCCACACCCACTGTGTGTAGTATCCCTAAGGGGAAGAAACCAACAGATTTCTGCAAAACACCCCTGTAAGCACACAAAAGATGAGACAGAGAATGGCTGAGTCTGGCGCAGAGTAAGGCTCACACACACTCTGCTCTCCCTCCCAGCCATGCTGTCTCTCTACATTTTCACACAGCACATCAGATACATTTGCTTCAGGCACATTTTGGCACATATAATAATTCAGCCCCCCCTTCCTGGAAGGCTTTTCCTGTATCTTTTTACATGACACCTTTGAAACACTTTGGTCAGACACAGAATGTTGCCCACACTCACATTATTTCCTCTCCCAACCAGGCCATCCTCTCACAATCTCACACAACCCCTCAAACTCTGCTAAATCTGGCCCCTGAACTACTCCAGGCTGAGGCACAGGTGAACATACCAACTTATCCTGCCCTGACTCCCAATATGTTAATCCAATTGTGTTTTCACATGGCATCTCAAACATCTCTGGCTCTGGCACAGATAGGCCCTACCTCCTTGTGAAGTTGTTTTTACCCCTGGCTCTGGCACAGATTGACACACGTTTGCCCTCTCCACAGTAGGACCCCTATGAGGTTTGGGTTGATAACACATATTACTTTCAGGCACATATTGGGATAACAATCTACCTAAGTCAGTACCAAGTAAAACATTTTCATGGATATACTCATCTACCCCCACATCTCTGAAACCCTTTCCCGCTCCCCAATCAAATTAAACTTTGGCACTACAAGACCTACTCCACCAATTCCTTTAACTGCTAGAGTCCTGCCAGGAATTAGGTGCATAGGAAAGCATTGAGAAATGCTTTCCTATGGACTGATTGAATGCATGAGCGGCTCTTGCCGCACATGCGCATTCGGTGGATGACGTCGGAAGAGAGAGGAGAGTCCCCTGCGCCGAGGGACCCGGCGCTGTGAATGGTAAGCTTTTAACCCCTTCCTCCCCCTTCAGCCCAGCGGGAGTGGGACCCTGAGGGTGGGGGGGACCCAAAGACCCTAGAGAGCCAGGAAAACGAGTTTGTTTTCCTGGCACTATAATGGTCCTTTAAATGACAATATTCCATAGTGCAACAATGAATTATGCACCCTGGCCATGACACACGCGGCCACACTACATGATGTGATTGGAAGAAAGGGGAGCACTGTGTTGGGCTCACCTCCCTGCCAGTCACCCTGACAATGCACCACTTGGTCTATTACATTCTAAGGCAGTCACCTGTGCCACCTCATGGCTGAGCCAGGCTTGTTTGCATATGGCAAATATAAACTTAAAATGTATCCTACAAGTGTCCCTCCAGCACCAACGCCAGCAGGGACACTTGGGTGTATTTTAGTGTTTTCTGTCTATAAATGTCTGCACCAGGCCCAATAGGTTGTCAATGCAGCACTATAGTGTAGACAACAAGTACAAAGGCATTGCACATATGGTACATTCACTCATATGAATACAATTAAAATATAAATAATACAATATATGTGTTATAAATAAATATATTAAATATATAATTAAAATAGCAATTTATGACTTCATGGTAGCTAATCTCTATAAATTTCAGCCCATACAATAAGTTGTGGGGCGTATAACTACAGATTTTACTGATGTAAAACAAAACTCAGCTGTTAATTATAATGCTTCCAGTTTTTCATCATAAGAAGATGAGATCATTGTTCCAATTCAGAACAGCTAAAGTAAATTGATGATATACTGTGAAATGCTTGCAAAACATTAAATAAATAACTGATCAGTCAAGAGGGTATTTGTGTTTCTTTTTTCTTCCATTCGCCTATAAATTAAGTATTTGTCTGTTTTGCGTTAGTTTTTTTGCATTTAACCCCTTCAGGACCGCTGACGGTTCAGGACCGTCAGTGGTAAAACGTGCGTTTGGACCGCTGATGGTCCTGAACCGTCATAGCGAAAAACGGGCTGCGGGAAGCGATCTAAGATCGCTCCCGCCAGTATAACGCTGTAATTATCTGCCAGACATCCCAGGCAGATAGTAACAGCAATTTGCGGCGTGTGAGCGATCCGCGATCGCTCACAATTGGCTGCTGTCAAAGTGTGTGTTACAAACACTCACTTTGACAGTGATCTCTGCCCCTCTCTCCTCTGTAGCATTTTGTGAGGCGAGAGAGACAGAGTTTGTGATAGTTTGTTGCAGCAGAAGTGTTCCAGAGCTTTATACAGTATCTAAAGTGAATTAAAAAAATCAGTTGTAATCCCTTCCCTGCCAGATCTGTTACAGCAGTGCATTTGTACTGTCTGTATTTTATTTTTTTTTGCCCTTAAAGGGTTAAATTTGTTTTAAAAATCTGTGTCTTGGTCTGTTTTGGTCTGTTTTGGTCTGTCTTGGTCTGTCTTGGTCTGTCTTAGTCAGTCAGTTTCCTTCCCCCAAATCTCCATTAGATTTTTGTAACAGGAGTTAGTTTAGGGATTGCTGTTTAGTCTGTTTTAGTAAAAAGAAAAAGAAAAAAAAAGTATCATTTTTTTTTGTGTGTTTGTAATTTGTTTTAGTCGTGTTTAAAACATGCAGCATCTGTATAACTTGCAGGAGGTCATATACCTTCTTGGCGTCAGACTCCGACGCCACTGACACTGCGTCAGATTTTAACCCAGGTCAGTTTTCTGACATGTCTAGTCAAGACGACATGTCATCTGTGTGTGAGCCGGCTGAAGAAAGAAGCTGTGCTTCCTCTGCTACACCGAATGTGGAGGAGGACTGGGTACCTCCACAGTTAGCCAAGCCCAACGTCCCCCCTTTTAGTGCCAACGCAGGCATTAATGTTAATGTGGATGGCTTCTCCCCAATGCAGTATGTAGAACTATTTTTAGGGGATACCATCTGGGAGGAGATTGCTTCCCAGACTAACTTGTATGCTACCCAATTTATTGATAACAATCCAGGTAGCTATACAGTCAGGGAGCATGACTGGCATCCCACAGATGTCCCAGAGCTTAAAAAATTCTGGGCTCTTACAATGCTCATGGGGATTATAAAGAAGCCATTGATTCGCTCATACTGGAGCACCAACCCAATAATGTCTAGTCCAGTATTCTCCCAAACCATGCCTAGAGACAGATACGAGTTACTGCTGAGATTTTTACATTTCAGTGACAATACCCTTTGTCACCCTAGAGATCACCCCCAATACGATAGGCTTTATAAAATACGCCCACTGCTAGACCATTTTCAGGACAAATTTTCGGATGTTTATACCCCCCAACAAAATTTATCCATAGATGAATCTCTAATGAAATACAAAGGGAGATTATGGTTCAGACAATACATCCCCTCAAAGCGCTCTAGGTATTGCATAAAACTGTACAAACTGTGCAAGAGCGAAAGTGGATACACATTTGCCTTTCGTGTATATGATGGGAAAGATGGTCAACTGGACCCTCCAGGCTGTCCTGACTCCCTGGGGACAAGTGGGAAACTTGTATGGGACCTACTAAACCCCTTGTTTAATAAAGGTTACCACCTTTATGTGGATAATTTTTATAGTAGTGTCCGTCTGTTTAAAACACTTTATGGTTTACAGACACTGGCCTGCGGCACTGCCAGAAAAAATTCCAAAGACTTCGCACGATCTCTCATAGATGCAAAATTAAAAAAGGCAAATGTAAAGCACTTCGCAAAGCTGAAGTGCTTGCACTAAAATTTAGGGACAGGAAGGATGTCAACATGCTAACCACCATCCATGACGAACGCAAGTCAGACGTCTCTGTCCGGGGCAGAGTAGAGTCCAAACCGGTTTGCATCAGGGCGTATAATAATTACATGGGGGGTGTTGATTTGGCTGATCAGCTGATGCAGCCATATCTTATTTTACGAAAAAACAAAGCATGGTATAAAAAGGTGGCTATCTATCTGATGCAAATAGCAACCCACAACTCATTTTTGCTTTTTAAAAAAAATAATCCAGGGAAAACCACCTTTCTCCAATTTCAGTTGAAAATAATTTAACAATTTATGGAGATGGACAAGTTCCAACAATGGTGCAAGCTGAGTCCAGACATTTGATTTTTAAGTTACCGCCAACTGCTAGGAAAAAAAACAACCCTAGAAACGTTGCCGGGTCTGTTTTAAAAACGGGAAAAGGACAGACACCCCTTTTCACTGTCCTGATTGCCCTTCGAAACCAGGACTGTGTAGGAACATGTTTCAAGCTGTTCCACACAGAACAGTTGTAAGAAATATTCCTGATTTTTTATTTTATTTTCTGTTTCTTTGGAAAGCAGCCATTTTTTGTTAGTCAGTTTCCTTCCCCCAAATCTCCAGTTAGATTCTATTTGCAGGAGTCAGTTTAAAGATTGCTGCTAAATGTACATTTGCAACCTGCACATTTGGCCTAACAAGTTTTCTGGCAGTACCACATAACCAGCTGGCCAAAACCAGCTGACGTGTGCTTAAAAACCAGAATAAAAAAATTACCACTACACTTTCTTTGGGGGGCAAAATGGTTGGGGGAAAGAAGTCAAAATACCCCATCCTCTATAACCTTTGATGTCTACTTTATAAAAATATATACTATATATACTGTCATGATGGTAACATTAACTGGGGGGTACAAAAATATGTCAAACTGAAGATAGACCAAGCATACCTATATGTCAAGTTTAAAAACTGACATGTACAAGTTCTGATTGTTGCCTTTTGGCCCCCAAACAACCCAGCAACCTTATACATGGGGGATATCACTGTACTTGGGAGATGTTGCTGAACATATTGGGCAGTGTTTGGCAGTGACACATAACAGGATCTGTTAATGCATGCCTAAAGTACAATGTGTGTGACAAAGAAACAAAAAAAGATTACTATCCAAAAGTTTGACAAAGGCTGGTGGTAGAATTCAGTGCATGAAAAGTGTTAAAATACCAACATTTAAAATATCCTGGGTTGTCTACTTTTCAAAAATATATGGTTTGATGGGGGTAAAATACATTGGCTCAAATGGGACATGGGCGCAGGTTGATTACATGTCAAAATTCCAAGTTAGGAAACTGATAAGCGCGCCTGCCAAACGTGGCCTTTTATCCAAAGAACCCAACAAGCCTATGCATGGGTGGTATCACTGTATTCAGGAGATCTTGCTGAACACATATTGGGGTGTTGTGTGGCAGTGACACATAACAGGATCTGATAATTCATGCCTAAAGTACAAGGTGTGTGAAAAAAACTGAAAAAAAATTACTAACTCAATGTTTGACAAAGCCTGGTGGTATCACTGTATTCAGGAGATCTTGCTGAACACATATTGGGGTGTTGTGTGGCAGTGACACATAACACGATCTGATAATTCATGCCTAAAGTACAAGGTGTGTGAAAAAAACTGAAAAAAAATTACTAACTCAATGTTTGACAAAGCCTGGTGGTAGAATTAGTGCACGGAAAGTGTAAAAATTCCACCATGAGAAATACCCTAGGGTGTCTACTTTTCAAAAATATATGTTTTGATGAGGGTAAAATACATTGGCCGGCTTCAAAAATGTCCCAAATAGGACATGCATGCAGGTTGACTACATGTCAAAATTCCAAGCTGGGAAACTGATGTGCGCACCTGCAAAATGTGGCCTTTTAGCCCCCAAACAACCCAAAACACCTATACATGGGGGGTATCCCTGTACTCGGGAGATGTTACTGAACACATATTGGGGTGTTGTTTGGCAGTGACACATAACAGGATCTGTTAATTTATGCCTAAAGTACAATGTGTGTGAAAAAAACAGAAAACAAATTACTAACTCAATGTTTGACAAAGCCTGGTGGTAGAATTAGTGCATGGAAAGTGTAAAAATTCCACCATGTGAAATACCCTAGGGTGTCTACCTTTTAAAAATAAATGGTTTGATGGGGGTAAAATACATTGTCCGGCTTCAAAAATGTTCCAAATAGGACATGCAGGCAGGTTGACTACATGTCAAAATTCCAAGCTGGGAAACTGATATGCGCACCTGCAAAATGTGGCCTTTTAGCCCCCAAACAACCCAAAACACCTATACATGAGGGGTATCCCTGTACTCGGGAGATGTTGCGGAACCCAGGTTTGTGGTAAAATGGCTGCACAGAAAGTATCAAAATATTCTTAGATGAATACCCTGGGTTATCTAGTTTAAGAAAAATATATACATGTTGGGTGTTTTTTTTGGAGATTTATGACAAAACAGTGTTACAATGTCACTATTGATACATTTGAAATATTTACATTTTGAAACAGCAATTTCCTACTTGTACTTATAGCCCAATAACTTGCAAATAAAAGCAAAAAACACGTAATCATTGGGTGTTTTTAAACTGAGGACAAAATTTTGAATCTATTCAGCAGTTTGTTTCATTCGATTTTGTAGATCAGTAAAATATTTTTCACCATATTTTATTATTTTTTTTTAAATTAAATTATATGACATGATAAAAATAATAGTATGTAAAGAAAGCCCTATTTGTCCTGAAAAAAACAATATATAATTTGTATCGGAACAGTAAATGAGAGAGCGGAAAATTACAGCTAAACACAAACACCACAAAAGTGTTAAAATAGCTCTGGTCCTTAACGTACAAACATCGCAAAAACAGTCCAGTCCTGAAGGGGTTAATAAAACTGTTGAATTTACGTACCATGTGCAATTAATTAGTTTGCTGCAAAGCAGAGTACTAATTCATCCTCTCTTAACCCCTTCAGGACGGGTGACGGACGAGGTCCGTCATCCAGGGAATACCCTTAACGACGGTAAAATGAACCCCAGATCGCCGCAATCGCGGCGATCATGGGGTTAATGGTGCTCCAGTCTGCCTCTGTATTAGAGGCAGGCCGGGAGTACCGGATCGGGCTGCCCCAGTACATGTGCCCGCTCTGACAGCCTGTCAGAGCGAGCACATGTGCTCTGTATACTCACCTCCGCCTCCCTGCACTTCCGGGTTCAGTGTGAAGTGCAGGGAGACGGATCTTCAGTGATCCTGCCCCCTGGTGTAAAAAAAAAAAAGTAAAATTAAAATCCCACCCCCCTTTACCCATTTTAATAAAAAATTAACCCCTTCCCTGCCAATTGATCACTGACTACAGTGATCAATTGGCAGGGATTACATTTTAACATGATCTGATTTTTTTTTAACCCCTGAGGGTTAATTCTTTTTTTTTAACCCTCAGGGGTTAAATTTATTTTATTAATTAATTTAAATATTTTAAAATTATAAATTTAGCTAGCTGGGGAGGGTGGAAGTTAGTGGGGAATTGGGGGATTTAGTGTTAGGCTAACTAGGGGTTAACGTTAAAAAAAGTTTTAAAATAAGCTTTAAAAAGTAAAAAAATTAAGACAAAAAAAGTTTTAATAACGTTTAAGTAAAAAATTAAAAAAAATAAACCCTTTACCCAGTCCAAATAAAAATTAACCCCTTCCCTGCCAGTCTATCACTGCCTACAGTGATCAAAATACAGATCACAGTATTATACTGTGATCTAATTTTTTTTAACCCCTGACGATTAACTTTTATTTATTTTTTAACCCTCAGGGGTTAAATTTATTTAATTAACTAATTTAAATTTTGTATAATTAAATATTTTGCTAGCTGGGGTGGGTGGTAGTTATGGGAAAATGGGGAATTTACTGTTAGTGCTGCTTACTGCTAGTTAGGGGTTAAACGGTAAAAGAAAAAGCTTAGAAAAATGTTAAATCTGTAAAAAAAAGTTTTACGAAAGTTTAGGAAACTTTAAAAAAATTAATAAGCAAAACAAAAGTTTAAAAAATAGTTTTAGAAAGTAAAAGAAGTTTTAAAAAGTTAAAAAATACATTTAATAATGCTCATTACCACTACACCTGGTACAAGCTAGCGGAAAAATTACCCCACGCTGAGTTTCAAAATATGCCTTTTGAAATACCCTGGGATGTCTTCTTTAAGAAATGGAATGGCTTTATGTGGTATTTGGATTATATAGCCTGGTAAAATACTCTAAAATGGGACATGGGCACAGTGTAAAAATTTAAAGTTTGAAAAAAAAATGGAATGGCTGTGTCCTAAATGTGCCCCTCCGATGTCCACATATACCTGGCAAAGGTACATACGGGGGTATTTTTGTACTCAGCCGACATAGCTGAGCAACATATAAAGTATTATAGAGTGGTGGTACACATAAGGTTTGCAAAATATACTGTGCAAACTCACTTTGTGTGTCAAAAAGGCAGAAAAAACGCTTATTACCACTACACCTGGTACAAGCTAGCGGAAAAATTATCCCACGCTAAGGTTCAAAATATGCCTTTTGAAATACCCTGGGATGTCTTCTTTAAGAAATGGTATGCCTTTGTGGGGTAGTTTGAATTATATAGCCTGGTCAAATACTCTAAAATGGGACATGGGCACAGCGTAAAAATGTAAAGTTTGAAAAAAATGGAATGACTATGTCCCAAATGTGCCCCTCTGATGTCCACATATACCTGGCAAAGGTACATACGGGGGTATTTTTGTACTCAGCTGACATAGCTGAGCAACATATGAAGTATTATACAGTCGTAGCACACACAAGGTTTGCAAAATATACTGTGCAAACTCACTTTGTGTGTCAAAAAGGCAGAAAAAACGCTTATTACCACTACACCTGGTACAAGCTAGCGGAAAAATTATCCCACGCTAAGGTTCAAAATATGCCTTTTGAAATACCCTGGGGTGTCTACTTTAAGAAATGGTAGGCCTTTGTGGGGTAGTTTGAATTTAAAACCTGCGAAGATGCTTGGAAATTGCACATAGGCCCAGCGTCAAAATTCAAAGTTCTGTAAAAACTGATATGGCTTGGTCTCCAATATGGCACTGTAGCTTCACAAAATAGTGCCAAATACATTCATTGGGGATGTTTTTTTTACTCAGAAGACTTAGCTGAGCATTATTTGGAGGTTTTGAACTTAGTGGCACATATGAAATATACAAAATGCCCAGCAAAAATGCAATCCGTATTTAAAAAAATGCCCCAAACTATTTTTTACCACATACTTTGGCATATATTGGTGAAAAAATGGGGGCAGGCTACGCACAATATGCACCTTATGATATACCCTGGAGTTTCTACTTTTACAAATGGTAGGCCTTTGTGGCGTTTTATTGAACAGTCAAACTGTTATAATACCCCAAATGGAAGCATAAGCTCATTAAATCCGTCTCTCAAAATTCTACTGTGAATACTGAAAAGGACAGGTCTCCTGTATGGCACTGTAGCTTCACGAAATAGTGCCATAGACGTACAATGGGGGTGTCCTTTTACTCAGAAGACTTAGCTGAGCATAATTTGGGGGGTTTGAACTTAGTGGCACATATGAAATATACAAAATGCCCAGCAAAAATGCAATCCGTATGTAAAAAATGCACAAAATTATTTTTTACCACATACTTTGGCATGTAATGGTAAAAAAATTGGGGACATGTTAAGGCACAATATGCACCTTATGAGATACCCTGGAGTGTCTACTTTTACAAATGGTAGGCCTTTGTGTTTTTTTTTTTTTTTTTGAACAGTCAAACTGTTATAATACCCCAAATGGAAGCATAGGCTCATTAAATCCATCTCTCAAAATTCTACTGTGAATACTGAAAAGGACAGGTCTCCTATATGGCACTGTAGCTTCACAAAATAGTGCCAAATACATACAATGGGGGTACCGTTGTACTCAGCAGAAGTAACTGAACACATAATAAAACTTTGTACAGGAATAGCACACACCAACTTTACAAAATACACATAAGAAGTTCTTTATTATAAGTTTGTGTGCGAAAACCCCCCAAAAAACACAATTTTACTCCACTATTTAGCAGAGGTTGGCGGTAAAATGGCTACATAGAAAGTGTCAAAACAACCTTAGGTAAATAGCCTGTGGTATCTACTTTATATAAATATATACTTTTGTGTGGCAATTTTGTTTTCTTTTATGGCTATTAAGCTTACAAGACAAACATACCAAATTCTAAAGTCGCTCCACATTAAAAGTTTATTTTACTCCTTGTGCTTTGTGACCTGTAACTACCAAAAAAAACTTAAAATCCCAGACACATTATATATTCTGTAAATCAGAACAACTAAATGAATTTATTTTTAATTACTTTCCTTAACCTGCACTAATTGTGCACACATTATTATTGCAAAAACTGTAAAAAAAATCAAGATTTTTCATTTTTTTTTGCATTTTTCTGTTTTTTTTTAATAATAAATAAGCATTTATGTAAATATATGTTACATCAAATTAAAGCCCTTTCTGTCCTTTAAATAACGGTATATAATATGCGTCGGTGCAATAAATTAGTAAAATGCAAATTGCAGTTGAACGGAAACAGCAAAAAATGCAAAAAATGCTTGTGTCATTAAGTGAAAGACAAGCTTCTGAAGCTGTGTCCTTAAGGGGTTAAACAAGGTAAGCTCTCTGCTATCTAAGCTCTCTCTTCAGAAATCATTCACAACCTTCTAGCAACATGACAGTGTTACGGAAAAAAATATTACATATGTACATTTATCTAGTACATACAGTAGAAAGGAACCAAGTGACTCTTGAGTTATGTATACACCTACATGATATTTTACTAGCCATAACTCAAGAACTTATAAACTCAGTGGAAGTATTTTTTTTCCACTGGTGTAGCAGGTTTTGAGAATGTTTATTTATTTAAAAATATTTGTTTCTATTTATAAATATAGGCAAATATTGCATAAACTATGAATTATAGTGACAATTAAACTGACACAGAGGCATTTTTTCATTTGTCAAAACATTGAAAATACATGTTGATATTCAGTTGACAATATATTTGTTAGTATCATGCTTTGTTCACATATAATTGAACTATCACACACGCTCACCACATGTAATCAGTTAAACTATAATATACATGTCTTGTCATTCAGATAGGAAGGAGGGATACTTTGAACTTCAACTTCTGTAAGTTATTTTCAGTTGTTGACTAAACTATTGAGGTTTACCCTAGATCACAGTCCAAATTTCTGGTTTTCAAATATTCCAGTTTAATTTTAAATTAACAGAATGCATCAAAGCCCAAAAAATACAGTAAGGGAGTAACACATATTGAATTTACAAATGTCAGAGAGAGCTTCACCATTGTATTGAAGCATATTCTTTTGGGACTCAGTAATATTTACTACTAGATGCTAAATCCTTATAAATTATGGTTTTTGAGGAATGGGATGTATTGGTACCACGATTTAGGTCTGTTCATTTTTATATAGCTCTAGTTCCTTGGAGTAGTGAGGAAGGTGTTTGTTGTCAAACTTTTATTTAGGATTTGTCATTAGGATATAGGCATTGATTCCATTCCATCAGAAAGAAATGGTTAACAAACTGGTTTTGGATAATATTTGTATCCAGTATGGACTGGATTTAATGCCACATGAAATTCTAGTAGATGAACCCAATAAATAGTGTACCCTAGCCTAGTACCCTCTCCTTCCCCTAACTAATTAGCAATGGGTGGGAGCTCTATGTAATAAATCAAGGAGGACTAATGTCCCCTCAGCTACTAACCATCTGCAGAAAGTGGAGACTCTAATGGCACTGGGTGGGAACTGAAATTAAATATAGAAGGAGGCAGACATGCTCTAGATCCCTTCCAATAAATACACATGATCACCAGATTAATATGAAGGGTGACAAATTAAGCTAATGCCTGTAAAAAAAAAAATATATACTTACCATTAAACATATGTTTTCTTCGTATTTCTAACTTGTACTCTTCAGCCCTAAAAGGCCAAGAAACCACAAAGTCCAGAGAAAACGTTAAAAAGAAGAGCAAAAGAGTAAAAAAAAAGTACTGGAACAGAAAAAAAGAGACACAAAAATGTTTATATTTTTGGTCCATCAATAGCTTCCCTATGCCATGCAACTTCAGTTAGGGTACTTTGATTGGCTGGCTTGTCAGTCAGTGCAATCAGTGTGCTATGACAGCCAAATCTCACTTATCTCAAGACTCAGGTATGGGAATTAATAGTGGGGTGTCCTTTTACTTTAATATAACATTGAAAAACAATATCTTGGAGCCCAGACATGGCTTTTTAACAGTTTTGTTATGGTTTCAGTCAGTGAAGATACTTAGTTATATTTACTGCAGTAACTTGATCATTATATTATTTATCAGTTTGGAAAAGTCGACCACTTTGCTGATCCATAAGTGGGGCTAGTAAAAAGTCTGTAATCTGCAGTGAAAATAATAATGTAATTTGTGAAATAATATAAACCGGTCTCTACAAACACTGTTAAATCAAGCCAATAGTTTATTTTCCCATACATTTGTATTAAGAATGTTTTCTGTGAAAGATTACTTGCTAATACCTATAAATGTTGTATAATTAATGAAGTAATAAAATGTAAAATGAATAGGATACATGTTTTAATATGGATAATTGAAATTCCATATTTGTATTCAACTATTTATATTTAACTGATTGTTAATCATTTGCTTTTAATGAATTTGAACTATCACACATACAGAGTGAGAGATTATAACAACAGCCACTTAACATTTGGGATTGGGGTTTGAGGTAACATATATGGATATAAATGGTTAGGATATTATTTAGAATAGGAGTATAGATTTGAGTGAGAAGCATAACGGTCAGTTTCGGGTTAGCTAGTTATAAAATTACAAAGTAATCTAGGTTGAAAAAATTACTCAAATGTATGGAGTTCAACATTTAAGGCATATTTGTTTTTGGTGATGAACAAAAATTATGTGAAAATCACTTTCCTTCAAGTTTCTTTGGATAACTTTTTTATTCATCTTAAAATCCTGTAGCTGAACAAGTTGCCAAGTGGCTGTTTGGCCTTGCATATGAAATGCCTTCAATTCTTCCCTCTGTTAAGCCATAACCATGATGTTGCCTCAATAAAGGTTTTCTTTTTCACCTATCATTTGTGGATTGAGACAATTTTTGATCCTAAGTAGGATTCTGGTATTTTGATAGAACTATTCCTCCTGTACTCTCTTGTGCAGCAGGAACTACCAGCTGTATGAGCACTGATAGGTAGGGCCCCATGGAATCTGCACTCTGATTCTCATGACATTCGGTGGTGGGCTACATGACCTGCTAGCGCTCTGATGAGGTCAAACCAGCTGCACCTCCTGTAGATCCATGCCTGATCATGACAAATAAAATAATAATAAAAATAATTAATTTTTGAAACTAAGCTTTACAGTTACCATAAATATCATGCTACGGTTTGGTTTTACAAATTAACATGTTACCATACCAGTGAAGCAATTGTTCACAGATGCATCGGAATACGATATATTATAAAGTTGCATACTGTCTTTGCTCCACAGTTTTCAATATGTTCCCAAAAAAGCAACATTATGAAATAATTCACTTACAGCACCAGGGGAGTTAATTTTATTCCATTCTTCTATTAAATACATTTTGCAAAGTGCATTATCTCTCAGAAATATGTACAAATTAGAAGGATTAGCCACAAATAATTGTTATATGGAAATGAAAATAATCATTACACAAATATGTTCAACTTTGCTTTCCTTTTGAAATATCACTTATTGGTAGAATAATTATACTGAAAAGCAGAATTAAATAATTAGTTATAGAGATTATTGGGACTATTGGGAGATTTTTGTGGCAGAGAAGCAGTTATTAAATCCCTATAATCCATGAATTATATTAATGCATTTTACATAATCTAGTTACAAAAATAACTCTCCTTTTCCCTCATTTTGTGATATAGTTTAGAAGCTAATTTATCACTACAAAGACAAAATATTTGGTTTCACTTCACATACCGATATTATTATAGCACTGTCTGAAACAAGTTATGACTTTACTTTCTTCTCATATGCATCTGATTTGGAGCACAAATAACTGTTGGTTTCTTCCAAATACCGTTGTACTGCTTTGTCTGTATTCTTTCACATTTTATGAAATATCGTAATTAAAAGTAACAAGTGAAAATATGTTTGTGGTTTATATCTAGGTCATGGTGTTGTAACAATGGAAATAATAAAATATTTTTCAAATAAAAAAAAAAAAGTGGAAATGCCAATAACTGAGAAAGCTGCTCAGCACGTTAAGCAAAATTAGATGGTTTGACAAGTATAAGACATCATTTTGGAAAATGTCACATGAATCATATTTCTTCAATCAGATATCTACATGCATAAAGAATTATAGCAGCCACATGTTGAGGGGTTATATAGGGAAATATACACCAGAGCCAAGACTGTAAGACACTTGTTACATGAGTCTGTGATTCTTATATAAGATATGGAGTCCATTTATTACTTTATATATTTCTACTTTATGTTTTCCTGTTTTGCTTTTAATGCTACTTTTCTAGGACATCAGGTAAAAGGATGGAGTCGCTGTCATAGAATATGCTTAAAGTAAATAAAATATCAAGAGTTTGAAAAATACATTTTCAGAGACAACTTTCTAGCACCATAACCACCTCAATATGCTGTAGTGGTCATGGTACTGACAGTGTCCCTGAGTTAGGCATATACTTTTTGTATATTTCTTAGTGTTTTACCATTAACTGATAACTCATTGCTAAATCTGCATAAATTTGTTTGAGCATCATGTGCTTGGCATCTAGTGCTGCCATTAGAATTTTGAGGCCCTTTATACAACTCAAGGCATGGGCCCCTGAGTTCGCCCACAGGACCCATCATAGTGCATCCATTAGGATGCAGTTTATGTGTGTGTATTTGATGTGTGTATGTAGTGTATGTGTAGTGGATGCAGTGTGTGTGTGTATTGTGGTTGCAGTGTGTGTGTAAAGTGGATGCAGTGTGTGCGTGTATAAAGTAGATACAGCCTGGGTGTGCGTAAAGTGAATGTAGTGTGTGTAGTGAATTAAATGTGTGTTTTGGATGCAGTGTGTGTGTGTGTTTGTGTAGTGGATGCAGTGTGTGTCTTTGTTAAGTGGCTGTATGTGTAGTTGATTCAGATATATGTCTGTGTAAAGTGGATGCACTGTATTTAATGGCTGCAGTGCATATGTTTGTATAGTGGATACAGTGTTTGTGTGTAAAGTAGATGCAGTGTGTGTAGTGGATGTCGGGTGCATGTAAAGCAGATGCAGTGTCTGTAGTGTAGGTGTGTGTGTAAAGTGGATGCTGTGGGTGTATGTAAAGTGGATAGAGTGTTTGAGTAGTGGATGCTGTTTTAGTAAATATGTGTGGTAGGATAGAGACTATGTTCTGTGGGCAGTAAGCATTTTTTCATAAAAAATTAAAAATGACTAAGTGAGTAGAGCAAGGAATCTGCATCAAATCTTGAATATTCCTCAGTGGAAACTATTTGAATGATTGAAAAAGCTTTCAGGGATGATGCAATGAGTGCAGTGCAAATAAAAGTGTGGCAGAAACACTTCAAAGATGGTCGAAAATCTTGTGAAAGCCCTTCAGGCTTTTTACTAGACTAAAATCATGTTTGAAAGGGAAGAGATTTCAGACCATCAATGAGATTCAAAATACCAGAACTTCCTGGTTCTCTCCACCTGTTGTGTTTGGCTCTACCTCCCTGTAGTGTGACACTTTTCGCCCGCCTCCTGGTCTTCTTCTGGAAAAAGCCTAAAAGGTGGGTGAAACGCATCACACTACACATCCTCAGGGAGGAAGGGCCAAGTGCAGGATGTGTACAGAACAAGGATATAGAGCATTTGGCTGACTTTTTGATACAACAGCAGAATGTGATAGTGGGAACCCAGCTGGGAGACCCACAATAACTTCCAGTAAGCAGTTATTGGTGGCATTTTAGTTCAATTATTTGGTTTTGTACTGCACCATTGGGTTCTCCTGTTTTGGTCTCTCCCTATTAAAAGCTCAAGAAAGTGTGAGGCAGATCCTCTAAAGTGTGGAACTTTTCCCTCTCCATTGAAGCCATCAACTCCCATAGCTAAGGTTTATAGGGCTCTAGGAATTGTGAGTTTATACCTTAGATGTACACTTGTTTGAAAGCACATTGATGTTTTATTTATTTATTTACTAGATGGTCTAAACTTTGATGTTTTTTATGTGATCATTTTTATGTTATTGCTTTTTGTGAACGATTAGGATAAGTAGTCCAAGTGCACCATTTTTTGTTCAGCAAATAAACTTATATGTGTATTTGTATGTGTACATTTATTGAGTGTTTGCGTTTGAATGTAGGCCTGTGTTTTTATGTAGTGTTGGCTTTTGAATGCCAATGTGCTTTTGTGTGTAGTGTGTCAGGATCTGCTCTGCTCTGTTCTGATGTCTGACTTGGCTTCTGGTATCCAGTACTCTTTTTACTATTCTTGTTTAGTTTTTCCTGTTTTTTCTGGTTTTCTATTCTATGTCTGGTTTTCTTTATGTTGGGTTCATTCTTATATTCCGTCCCTGGATTTCCCAGTCTCTTGGTTTCATTTAAATGTTTGTTTTATGTTGCCACACCCATTTGTTTTCCATCATTCCTTTTGTTTCAGCCTGGACCTGCAGCAGTGTTTCAAGTCTCTGCCCTTTCTTGCAGGTAAGTGGTTTAGTATGGTTCTTTTAGCGAACATTAGGCAGTGTAGGACCTGCCGAATATGGGGTACATTGGCATTGTGGCAGGCTTATGCAATGTATGATCATATAATGTAACTAAATCCCCATACTTTTCATATATAGTGCTTAGATATGTCTACTCTTGTTTTGCCTATTATTATCTTGTCTTGTTATCTTGCCCATGTTATGTTAATGTTTCCCTCATGTATTGTGTACATGTTTTGGGTTTAGCTTTCTGTCCTTCTCTGGTTCTGGGTTCTACTAGTCCTGTCTTGTTTTCTTGTTTGATGTATATCCTAGCCTTGCCTTGTTTCTAGTACAGGATACATCTCCGCATACTTCTGCACTGACATCTGCTAAGCTGCAACAGGGTTTTGGTATGTGGCCGCACAAACAATGGTGCTCAACACCAGGGGGCATGCAGTTACCCTGCACCAGACCCTACGTGTCCGCTACCACACTGAAGACTCCGCTCATCTCCACATCAGGCACAGGGGTCCTGGTCTTTGGACTGCCCCCCTGACATAGTGTTGATGTTTGAATGAAGGGGAGTTGTATATCATTTTAATACAGGGGTGTGTTTTTATGTAATGTTTGTGTTTGATTGCATGGGTGTGTTTGTATGTAATGTTTGCCTTGAAATGCAGATGTACATTTGTGTGTAGTATGGGGTTTTGAGTGAAAGGGTGTGTTTGTATATAATTCTAAAGTTTGAAAACGTGGGTGTGTCTGTATACTTATATACATACATACTTACACAGATATGTACACATTAACACACATATACACACATATAAACACAATGACACATATGCACAGATTCATATGCACACATAGATACAGACACACATATATACACACTGACACATGCACATATCTCGACACATGTACACACTGACATACACACACAGATTCACACCCTGATACAAAATGAACACACTGATATACTGACACACTGATGCACGGATGCACACACACAAACACTGACACATGCACTCACCCTGACAGGCAGATGCCTACACAAACAGATATGCACACCCAAACACACAGATATACACACAATCATACATATGCACACACCCTGACACACAGGAAGGGGGTAAAGTAATATCATAATGTGCTCAATATGCTCCTTTTTTCCGAGAATCCAAAAAATATTTTGACAGCCTTTTTTTTTTTTCTTGTCTAACATTAACATCAACACAGAACATAACAATCAATCATTGCCAAGTCACCGGGAGTAAGTAAGTTACCATAAATTTGCTGATTAAAGAAGCTTAGTCTCTACTATTTATTTATTTATAAAATATTTTACCAAGATGGATACATTGAGATTTCTCTCCTTTTCAAGTATGTCCTGGGTCTTTGTCCACAAAACATTGCATTGTTACAATAGGATTACAAAAATACACTATACAAACTAACTACATATATTATATATAAGTGGTTGTATGTGTAGTTGATTCAGATATATGTCTGTGTAAAGTGGATGCACTGTATTTAATGGCTGCAGTGCATATGTTTGTATAGTGGATACAGTGTTTGTGTGTAACGTAGATGCAGTGTGTGTGTGTAGTGGATGTCAGGTGCATGTAAAGCAGATGTGTGTGTGTATGTGTGTAAATATATATATATATATATATATATATATATATATATATATTTAATACATAACAGGTAATAAATATATTCAACCATAACAGGTGCATTCGGTGCTGATGTATATTGCCACAGATCTCTTAAAAGATTTGAGATTGAATGAAGATTTGACTGTGTCGCTGAGGTTATTCCATAATTGCGGCGCTCTGTAGGAAAAGGAGGATCGAGCTACTTTATTTTTGTATTGCGGTATGGTAAATATCGTGCTAGTACTGGATCGGAAGTTATAAGATGTGGGAACAGCCAGGGAGAGCATTCTACTCAGGTAGGGTGGGAGCTTCCCAGAAATGTTCTTATGCACAAGGCTGGAAAAGATGAAGAGTGCGTCAGGATTCCAGCAACAGTCTGTTTATCTCTTTGAACATGTCACAGTGGTGGGTAAAGTAATTACATTCTAGTACAAAGTGGAATGAATATATAACATATTAAGTTTATTAAGGTGTGTTTGTGGTGTGGGTGCATACACTACATCCCCTTAATCAATGACTGGCATTAGCATTTGTTTCTTTACTGTACTGCAGGATTTTTTCTGTACAAGGCACCTAGTTTTGGGTAAAGTTTTGAAGAGATTTTTTTTAATGTGAAGGTCAAATGATAGATTGGGGTCTAGCAACATACCTAGACATTTAAAAGAGCAGACTGCTGTCAGTGTGCTATTTGAATTTGTTCTGATACACAATTGTTGATTTTGTAGTTTACGTAATTTAGGTACAGTTCCAAAGATCATTGTAATGGTTTTGTCAGTGTTTACGAAGAGTTTGTTATCCGCTATCTACTTCTGTGAATTGGTTTTGGAGCACAGCCTCAAGCTGCGGTAGCTTTGGTTTAGTAGCGTAGATTACAGTGTCGTCTGCATGCATGTGTACAGTTGAGGATTTGCAGACGTTACGCAGATCCTTTATAAATAATGGGATTAGCAGTGGCCCGAGTATGGAGCCTTGGGGAACACACATGACTGGAAGAGGGAGGGAAGCCAAATATTGCCACATATTGAGAAAATGGACACATATTGCAATCGGTCTGAAACATACAATCAAAACCAGGTTAGCGGATGATAACCAATGCCTGAGTTTTTAAGTTGTTGTTTTTTTTCAAAAAAATGCCATGGTCTACTGTGTCAAAGGCCTTGGCAAAGTCAAGGAAAATAGCTCCAGTTAAGTCTCCTTGTTCCATGCCAATTTGGATGTCATTGCAAACTTTTAAGAGGGCAGTCGAAGTTGAGTGATTTGGAATAAAGCCTGATTGCTCAGGGGTCAGATCATTTTATCATTGATAATATTCACATAGTTGCGTGTGGACGCATTTCTCCAAGATTTTTGACAATACATGGAGCAATGATATCGAGCGATAGTTAGATACTAAAGTATTGTCACCACTTTTATGGACAGATACAACTTTGGCAGTCTTCCAAAGTTTGGGTATGTATCCTGACACCAGAGATTCATTGATAAGGATAGTGACAGGTTTAGCAATTGCTGGTGCACTGAGCTTCAGCAACATTGCTGGCTGATCCACACTGTTTTTTTCATTTTATAATTATTATGTTCATTAACAACACTAACAGTCACAAGTCTAAAATTGAATTTCTCTAAATGAGGATTTTGAAGATTTGGCACTATTATTGATGTAGAATTATTAAAAATCTTTATTGAACTTGTATTGAATTATTGTACTAACTCCATTTTAACCTCACACAGTGACAGACCCTCCATGTTGTCCTCATTTCCTGACAGATTCTCCATTTTAAACTACATTACATGACATAATTTCCCAGCAACATTTAATACAATGAACAGAGACTGTATTTTCTATAAAGACATGACTAACCCAGGAATTGCTGAATCTCCTGTAATTTGCAACATAGTATAATTTGAAGGCCATGAGAACACTGTACTAATGAAATGTTCTATTCATAAGAGAACCTTGCACCTGACCACAAGACTGACATCACTAACTGTGTAAAATGACGCTCAAGACCCCCTTTCCACCGAGTAAACCTCATGCTGGGAAAGATGGTGCTTGAGCCTTCTGTCCACACCCGTGTCCAGAACAATACCACCTCTCGGTGGGTGGACACTTAGCTAACCACTTAGTTTTTGAGCCAATTAATCATATTGATGGGTGGTCACTGACACAAACACTTAACAATTAATCCAATTAACGATGTTTATTTACTGATATCTCGATAATCAATGATGATGCAAAGTTCCCCTTAAAAGGGCCTGCGAGCCCGCTCTTGCTTCACTTGCCAATAAATTTCCTCGAAGTTATTTTAACCTGAACTCCGTGTGTCAGTCTGAATTACTTCAGCGTATATACGCAATTCAATCTTTTATAATTTGGACAGGAACAGATAGACATTTAAACATCTTTGTTTATTTCTAAATTACACTATAACAATTTGGCGCCCAACGTGGGGCATCGGGCTATGGCCTCTGGCCGGTAAGCCGTCCTAAGGAAGACGCTGTTGGACGGAGGAATCCAGGGGGAAGGAAGGGGAGACTGATCACCTCCAATTACACGGTAGAGACTTCTGCAGAGCCACCGGTATGTTCCGGCCCCTTTGATTGACCCGTCCACGTGTCTGTGACTGCTTCCCGGGAGGACATCAAAGACAGGTAATATCTTGCCCGGTGTCTTGTTACTCACTTGTTTACCTGCATTTAGTCTATCTGTTGCCTGGGTGTGTTTGAATTGGCCTGTTTCAGTTTAAGTGCCCGGGTAGAGTGTTTGTCTGTTTACCCCTTTTTGGGATAAAGGGGGGTGGACCTGCGGGGGTTTTGCCTGGGGTCCTCTGTTTGCCTGTTTGCCTGTTTACCCCTTTTTGGGATAAAGGGGGGGTGGACCCGGGGGATTTGCCTGGAGTCCTGTTGCCTGTTTACTCCTTTTAGGAGCCACGTGGCTGTGGCTGTAAAGAAAAAGGGGGGTGGACCTGTGGATGTTTTCCTGGGGGTCTTCTTTGCCTGTTTACCTCTTTTAGGAGCCTCGTGGCTGTAGCTGTAAGGAAAAAGAGGAGGGGGGAATCTGTGGAGGGGTGTAGACTCATTGCTTCCTGGGGATTCCCCATGGTGTTACTTTGATAGCCTAGCTAGCCTCATTGTGCACATAACTCTGCTTGCAGAGAGGTGGTAACCCCCAGCTTCGAGCGCTGAGGCTGGTGGAATTCCAATTTTTTTATTTGTGGCGTGTGGATTCGGGCAGGCATTGCTGTCTCCATCACCACGGGGTAGTGAGACTTATGAGTGGGTTCATAGGGGCGCTACGAGGGTGAGGATAGAGGTGGCCACACTTTGTGGACTGCTGTAACGAGGGAGGCTATACAGGATTCGGGTCGGAGATGGTTGCTGTTTCCTGTGGCCGCTGGTAGTGAGACTTGAGGAAGTCATTCTCCGAGCGGGGACACTACGAGGTTGAGGGAGGTGACTTTGGTCACACGAGTAAAGGAAAGGGATTACTGTTGATTTTATTTGAACTGTGATGCATGCACTGTATTTCAATTGTATTGTTGTGTTTTTGTTTAATTAGGAGTCATTCAAACTCCTGTGTCTGTCTCTAAAATTTCACCTTACTTTGTACCTTTTCTACGCTTCCTGTGTTATTACTCTATCCACTCCTATTTCTCTTGATATAGAAGTGATTGGTCACACACTTCTCACCCCGCTCCAATCCGTGTCTACCACCTTGGGTAGGCGGATTCAGTGACTAGTCTACGTTTTGGGAAGACGCACTTGAGGGGGACCCACCCTTCTTGAGTGGCAGTCGAGCATTGTAGACGTTCTGTTTCATTTTTCTTTCCCTATATCTGGGACGCCTGTATAGGGGGAGGGGAATATGGGACAGGAATTGAGTAAGCCCAGTAAGGGCTGGCTCGCATGTGATTTAGTTGAAGACAGAGAGGGAGAGGAGATGGTTAAAGGTGTTGAAAAGATTGCTAAAGTGTGTAAAATTGCTGTGCCTTCATGTGGTAGATTGCAGCCAGAAAGCTGGCGTAGATTACTGACAGAGAAGAAAGGCAAGCTTACAGATAACGATTTATTGAAGACTGCTGAAGCGTGGTACAGAGTAGCGAAGGCTATTCAGCAGGAAGGTTGGGTTGAGGAAGAAATAAATCACAAAGGTGTGAAATTGTTTGTGTATCATAATAATTGTGTTGCTGGGGCATTCCCTCAGCCAGCGCCCCAAAATGGCGCCCAGGGGATGTCTATCCCCAAGGTTCAGTCAGCAATAGGTGATAGCCAGCTGACTATGTTCCCCACTCCCAATCCTCCCAACACCCATCCCGTCACCTCCCCTGTTTGCCTGGTCCTGAATTCTGATGGATCTTTCTTTTCCCCTTCACCATCCCTAACATTCCCATCATCCTCATCCATCCCTGCACCACCTTCTGTGCCTAATCCAAACATTTCATCTGCCATTTCTTCCCTACACTCTCTCTCCGTTGATAATCCTACCCTCCCATCTGCATCCGCCCAACTAACTGACCCCTCCTCCCTTGCTACTGCCAATCCTACTGCACCCGCTCCGGCTCCTCCTCCTACACCCACCTCTACTAATCCCTCTTCGTCCTCTCCCTTACTCACTCCTCCCACGGCCCAAGTTCCCACCTCCTTCCCTAATCCCTATGTTACTGTCCCGCCCTCCCCAGGTTCCGCCCCAATCCCCACCCAGATGGCTTGGCCATACCCCTTCCCATACCCCATGTCCCTGCCCTATCCAAATTATCCATACCCCCTTCCCCAAGCCACTCCCCAGATCCCGGTCATGCCCAGTCCGGCACAGTCTGCCCCGGAAGTGCCCACATCCAACATGGCCGCCACTTCTTCCCTTAACCCTAATGCAGTTTCCTTTCACGCCTCCAATATGGCGGCCCCCAGTCATCCAGCACCCCTGATGCCGGTACTTCCCGATGACTATTCATCCCAAGCTTATGACCCACTAGCCACCCCCGCATCTGGGAATCCCTCACATCCCCCGGTTCTGTCACCTCAGGTGGTCCCCTTACGTAGAAGGGCCCAGATCATAGATGAGGATGAGGATGACGGGGTATCCCAGGACTCCCTGGAGGCTGCGGGGGCCTCGGCCCACCGTTCCATCGATGATCCTTTTGGACATAAAGGTCGGGGAGAACGGGCCCCTCCTAAATATGTTGCTTTTAATCCCACTCAAGCTAGTGCTTTAATGAAATCACTCCCCGACCCAGAAAAGCAGCCTATGCCTTTTTACCGAGGGATAGTTCAGATTCAAAAGACTTATTCCGCAGCATGGCGTGATTTACTGAGCATTTGTGCTATTAAAGCCGGGGATGCATATTGGCCCAGCATGGCCCGCCACCTCAGTACAGATTTACTTGTAAGTGATGTTGATTACCCCTCCGGAGTAACTTTTTGCAACCAACTGAGAGAATGGGCTAAGGACAAACTTGCAGATCAGGCTGCTGGCCTTACTGAAATTATACAAGATAAAGGAGAATCAGTGGAAAGGTTTCATGCAAGACTGTTTCAAATGTTCACAGATTTGGGGTTTGATCTTACTGACAAGATTCATTCACAAATGCTGTCAGGTGCGTTTGTCCAAGGTGTTAAGGACTCCATACGCAAGGGAATCATTGCTGCACGCCCTGAATATAAGGTTGTTCCTCTGGATACTTTACTCTTAGTTGCTAGAGGTCTGGAATCTGCCCAGACTCCCAGAAGGCCCAGTTCAGCTCCTCTCATGGTGTCATGCACCACCCCTGTCCCAAGAGGCACCAAACCAGAGGATGGATATTGCTTTAATTGTGGGGCTAAGGGACATTTTAGAGGTGAATGCCCAGAGCCCAAGAAAGAAACCAAGAAGGTGACAAAGGCTGCACCTGCCCCCAAAGCCCCAAAAACAGTTCCAATTGTTGAAGAACCAGATGATTAGGAAATTGGCAAGCCTGTGTCATTAACCCCTGTCATGGCAGTGTCTACAGGGGATAAGGGGGGGCCACTTGCTACAGTGACTTTACCCATTGAGGGTCAACCTACCACATTTCTTGTTGACACAGGTGCAGCCCGAAGTGTTCTACGAGAACAAGACCTGCCAGACCCATCTTTTCTGTCAAATATTGATGTCTCTTGTGTTGGAGTGGATGGCCAGCCAAGACACAGTCCTTTAACAACTCCATTACGAGTTGGCAACTATCCTAGCCTGCTTGCTCGTTTTGTGGTATCCTCCACATGCCCAATTAACCTGTTAGGCGCTGATGTCCTCTCACGCCTGCAGGCATCTATCACCTTCACTCCAGATGGACAGGTAGAAATGTCTACACCTCTATCTGAATCAGACACCTCAGCCTTGTGCTCCCTACCTCTGATGCTGCATTTAGAAGAACCCCGTGGGGAAGCAGCGGAACAGAGGTCCAACTTTCCAGATGTGTTAAAAACAAAGGTGCCTGCTAAATTATGGTCCTCAGGCCCAGAGGACATAGGTCACCTAAATGTCCCACCTGTGGTGGTAAAGCTCATTCCAGGAGCAAAGTTATCTAGAAAACCACAATATCCTTTAAAACCAGCTCAGGCTGCAGCTATTTCTATCCAAATCAAAGCACTCTTGGAGAAGGGTGCTCTAGTGAAATGTAAATCAGAATGTAACACTCCATTATTTCCTGTGAAGAAGAAAACTCCAAAAGGTGAGCCAGAGAAGTACAGAATGGTTCAGGATCTCCGTGCTGTCAATGAAGCAACTGTCCTGGACACCCCTCTTGTACCAAACCCTCACACTCTGCTCTCTGGAGTCCCACCATCTGCAAAATACTTCACAGTCATTGATCTGGCTAATGCCTTCTTCAGTGTCCCACTGGATCCAACCTGTCAATACCTGTTTGCTTTCACCCATGAGATGCAACAGTATACCTGGACTGTCATGCCCCAAGGGGCACAAAACTCTCCAAGCCAATTTGCAAGAGCCATGTGCTCCATCCTTGACCCATGGCAAGCAGACCACCCAGAAGTTGTTTTGCTCCAGTATGTGGATGATTTACTACTCTGTGGAGATGACATACCCACAACTGAAGACTGTTCAATTAGTCTCCTTTGCTATCTGGCAGAACAAGGGTGCAAAGCATCACTTCTCAAGCTGCAATTCTGTCAACCTTCAGTAATTTTCCTTCGTCATTGCCTATCTCAAGGTACCAGACATCTCACTCGGGACCGAGTCAGAGCAGTACTGGATATTCCACCTCCGAGGACTTCAAAATCTCTTCATGCCTTCTTAGGCCTCATTTCCTACTGCAGAGCATGGATCCCAGAAGCCTCTCTGCTTATGCAACCTCTCTATGATGCACTCAAGTCAGACCCATTCTGCCTGACCAATCTATCAATCTATCAATCTATCGTATCAATAAAAAAAAAAATTGGGTTGCTTGAATTACAAACTTTTCAGTTTATTTATCCAGCTTTGAATATAAATGCTATTTAACTTGGATTTCTTATTAAGCCATTTGAACCCTCCTTCCATACTACACTAGAATAGATTTTGACTCTTCAATTCTTTCCAGCTTATTGAGTCTTTTGATTTCCAGTGTCGCAATAGAAGGAGTTTTGTGGCAACAAAAAAATGGGTAGTCATCAGTGCAATTCTTGGGGATATATTTGACCAATTTAGATGTATAATCTCTATTTCTGGTTTTTGTTCTATTTTAAATCTCCCGAAGATCTGAAGTTTGTCAAATGTGATATGCCAGATATTAGCCGCAAATTTACAACCCCACCACATTGTTGCATCTCCAACATTTACAATTATAATTAGGGATAAACTTATTCACTGTAGCAGGATCCATATACCAAAAATGTATCACTTTGCATTGGTTTTCAAGTATGTTTACACAATGGATATCACTATTATACTTCCTTATAGCCTCTAACCACTCTTCTCTTCTTATATCTATATGGAGTAGCTTATCCTATTTCTCTATGTTCTTCTGGACATCTCCTCATTCTATAAGGAATATTTATAGATGGGCTTTTGACATGACTTTAGATACCAATTGTTCACAAAATGTATTTTCAAAAGACCTAATTTATGTTTGTCTCCCTTTACCACTACTTTCTGTAAGAAGCCCTTAACTCTTAAAAAGATAAACATTTCTTTAGTAGGTAGATTATATTGTAAATTCAGCTTGGAAAATGTTTTCAATTTCCTGTTGGTATAATGGTCAGCCACTTTAATGTACCGGATCTAGTCCACTTATCTAATGTAAGGTCTAGAATATTTTTTTCTTTTATGCCAATACCAATGGTGTCAATTATTTTATCCTGCACTCCCATCTTTTTCTTTAGTTGGACCCAGACCCTAATGAGATGTCTTATGGTAAAGCTTTTATCTCTCAGCAATTTATGACTTTAAGTCTCCCAAATCAAACTGAGATCCTGCTGTTGAATCAAATGTGACTCGATTTGGTACCAACTTTCATTGCCTACTTGTGGGGTCTGCATCAATTAGATATGGCCAATCATGTTAGTTAAATAATAATTTTGCAGGATTGGCATTCCCAAACCTCCATCTTTCTTTTTCAAAGCCAACCTATTAGTGCTTGTACGAGGCTTTTTGCCCTGCTAGACAAATAAAGAGATTCTCCTCTCAGCTAAACTTTGCCAACATTTAGGTATTTGAATGAGGAGATGTCGAAACAAATACAGCCATTTGGGAATAATATATGCCTTAACTGTATTTATCCTTCCCACCCAGGATATAATTGTATTCTTCCATCCTTTTAAAACATAGTTCATATCCTTTAATAAGGCCATACAGTTTAGTTACAAGATGTACCAAACATTTCTTGAGAACACACTCCAAATGCCATAGGTATGATCATTTGTTAGTGAACCTCCATGTTCCCTGTATATGATAATTTATTGATAGGCCTCTATGACTCCTTATTAACTCCTGTGTAGGCAGAAAGTTATATTTTCACCTATTTCATTATCATCCAGCCCACATTTGATATGTTTCTATCAACATTAGGGAGGCACCAAGCAATTTTTGAATTAGGACCAAACAGTTCAACTAGGACCACTTTGTTCTAGTCCCTGCCAAGAGTAAAGGACCTTTATTCTTTGACCAAAGTGATGTTGATATTTTCTTTATTTTTTTTTCAAGCTTTGCTTTTCTCAATTCTAAACAATTCCTGATTGTGTGAATAACTGTAATCATTCTATTAGATTAGAATGTTCTCTATTGCTTATTATTGTGGTTTATTCACTAAAATTGCAAAACTTAGGCTAAAAAATCCAGGTTGTGACTACTTGTAAAATTGTGAATTTTTCCAAATTACTCTTTTTCAAAATGTTGCAATTGTTATAACTACTATTTGGTGTATAATGAATTAACCAGATGTGAACAATATTTGAAATATGTTAAATAATGCAAACCCTTTTAATGGCATTTATTTTAGTATGCTCTATATTTCCTTCCAAAAATTAAGCAGTTAGTTGCAATGAGTTGACAAATTTACATAATTTAGGGAGAGTTGGACAAATGAATTAGATACACTATATTTACCCAATGGGACTTGAAACTGCATTATTTCTGTAGTGCAACCTAATAATTAATTTTTGTGTTTGCTCAAATACACAATATACTTCTGAACCTCACAGTTGTATAACTGTGCTTCAATATTTAACATGGCAAAAAAAAAAAGGTTCACAAAAATTGAAAACACATTTAATTCTTTTTTAAGGGATAATATTTTTTTAAATCTTTTTTTTTTTTTTTTTTAAATCAAATATATCCAGTATACAGTGGGACCTCGGTTTACAAATTAAATGCGTTCTCCGGGACATTTCTTATTGCGAAACATTTGTAAACTGAAACATGGTTTCCCATAGGAATGCATTGAAAACCAATTAATCCGTTCTGGAGGTCAGAAAAAAGTCAAAATGAGCTTGCATAGAAACCAACCCATAATGCAGAACACACAATAAAAGGCATGCAAATGACGAAGCTCACCTCCCTACCCTTCCACAGCTTGAGAAATGCACCAAAAAGTCCCAAAACAACTGCAAACAATTTCCAGAATGGCTCGAAAACCCGATGCAAAAACCGTTCCAATACCTCCACACGCAACGTTACGTGCTACCCACAGACTCCAGCATGCAGGGGGCGGTGCTATAAACCTCCCAGGTGCAATGCATCCTGGGGAAACTTGCTTTGTATTGCGAAAAAATGTGTAAACTGAGGCATTATTTTCAATGGATTTTCATTTGTAAACCGAAAATTATGTTAACCGAGGTGTTTGTAAATTGAGGTCCCTCTGTACTTTGTTTCTAAGTATTTATTTCTAAATTGCTGTCAATTATTGTTATTAGCTCTGCCCTTTGTACCCAACAAGCATATCCAAGAAAACATACCAAGGAAGACTGAAAATATATTTTATGCCTCTCTTAATTTGCAAATTTTGCCCTGACTGTGTCTGGATTGGCTAGCGTTATGTCTTTTTTTTTTTATTCTTTTTTTTTTTTGAAAGTGCAGAGATAATTACAAGTTTCATTGCTGTCAATGGATGTTACATTAGTCGGTAGTCGGTTACGCTTTGGTGACACATTCAAGCTTCATTGCACTTTTTTTTTTTTTTTTTACAAGAGTAAGCATAGTCAGGTGTAACAAAGAAGGGTAACAGTCAGGCTATACATGCTGCTTAAAACAATTTAACTTGAGTTGAGACCATAATATTTTGTTGGTTGTATATTGTGACTAGAAACAACTATATGCTAGGTAAACATGTCGTGTGGAAAACATTATATGCCAGGCAGAACTTTCCCGCTTAAAACAGTTATATGCTAGGCAGACATATCATGGTAAAAACAGTTATATGCTAGGCAGTCCTATCATGGTGAAAACAGTAATATGCTAGGCAGTCATATCATGGTGAAAACAGTTATATGCTAGGCAGACATATCATGGTGAAAACAGTTATATGCTAGGCAGACATATCATGGTGAAAACAGTAATATGCTAGGCAGACATATCATGGTGAAAACAGTTATATGCTAGGCAGTCATATCATGGTGAAAACAGTAATATGCTAGGCAGACATTATGCTGGAGACGGTTAGCGTTTTGGCATGTCTTGCAGACAGACAGGACTATGTGAAGATGGGTAAAATAAGTGGTGGGCAAGATTAGTGAGCTGGATTCAGCTTGCTGGTAAATGTGTTTAACCATTACAGCGTGCCTGTGAGTGATAGGGGGCATATGCATTCACACGCTCGACATACATTATATATTTCCATTGGCAGTACCTATTGGCTTTTCGCTATACTATCCACATCTGACAAAGGTTAAACAAACATATATATTACTGAGCATGAAATTTAAACAAGGCAATGTTATCTGGGCCTGCTGGGATATGTGTTATAAGTGGTGTCTTTTGAGAGGCAGAGAGGAGCTTAGCCAGGGTAACAGTGGTAGCAGAGGACAGAATAACATTGCCACGGTGGGATTATGTTGTACCCGGTAGCTACTGGGTCAGTCCTGTGTATGATGTCTCATTAAGTCCTGAGTGTTCAAGGTTATGACAGAGTCCTTGTATATGGTAAGCTGCAAATTGGACTGTGCGGTGAAGGACCTGCGTGGGATTGTTTAGTCCATACCCAGTGCTGGCAGGCTGCTTGCTCTGGTGGATGTGTTGCACCTCGCAGGAGGATCCTGGATGCAATCATTGCTGCCGTCTCCCGGGGAGGCCTCAGAAGGAGCGATGGTGTCCTCCATAGACACAGTGTGTTTTTCCGCTCGAGGTATGCATTGCAATCATCCCCTAGGTCAGCTCGATGTGGGCAGCCGACACAACTCTGGGGCGGGTAGTTGTGGTAGTCAGATGGCGGTGGATGGTTTCTTCTGTGGCAGGCTCCATCTTGCTGGCAGGTTGCACCTATGGTGTGCGGCGGCCATCTTGGGGGATATCGCCGGGGAGCGTTCTGCAGCAGGGTATCAGTATTTGTCTCAGCTTGGCGGCATGGTCGTTGCTTGTGTAGACCGGGATAACCCCCCCGGTCCAGAGGGAGGGGGGGGCAGACACCGGCCGGAGACCCGGGAGAGCGTCCGTCTCATCCCGGCTCAAGCTCCTGCACGCCTCAGGCCTTCATCGGGTTACTGTAGGTGCCGAGTATGGTTTTGGGGGGTGTCCCCTCGTACCCCAGAATCTGGGGATTTGTGTGGTCATCGTTGCGGGTGGCTGGGAGTAGTTAGCCTTCAGTTTGTGCCGTTTTTCCAGCCCCAAAGCGGGAGCTCAGACGGAGCACGTCTAATCCCTTCGGTGGTCTGGCCCCGCCCACTCGTTATGTCTTTTATTAAGTACTATTTAATATAAAATTAAAAGGAACATCACATGACAAAGGTTAACAGTTAAAATAACAGAATTATCAAATCATATACAGGGACAAAGTTAAAATGCCACATTTTGTTGGTATACAATTGCAGTCACAGTGGAAAAGATTAGAGTATCTGAAGCCTCTGAATGTCAGGACAGTTTAGATTATTTTTCTTCTTAAGAGGCTAGACACACAAAAGAACACAGACAAACACATACACAAACACATTTTAGGGGATACCTAGAGCTTTCTTTTGATATAAGTCTTATACTCTGATCAGCCACACCATAAAACCACTGAGAGGTGAAGGGCCAAATAGTTAGTTTGACAAAGGCCAAATAGTTATGGCTTGACAACTGCGTCCCAGCATCTCCAAAACGGCAAGTACTACAGGGTGTTCCCAGTATGCAGTATTTAGTACCTACCAAAAGTGTTGCAAGGAAGGACAACTAATAAACCAGCATCAGGGTCATTGGCGCCCAAGGCTCATTGATGCATGTGGGGAGTGAAGGCTAGCCCATCTGATCTGATCATAAAGAAGAGCTACTGTTGCTCAAATTGCTGAAGAATTTAATGCAGACCATGATAGAAATATGTCAGCAGAAAGTGCATCATAGTATGCTGCATATGGGGCTGAGTAGCTGCAGACTGGTCAGAGTGCCAATGATGACCCTTGTCTACCACCAAGAGTGCCTTAAATGGGGACAAGAGCATCAGAACTGGGCCTTGGAGAAATGGAAGAAGGTTGCCTGGTCTATTGAATCACATTTTCTTTTAGGTAAGGTGGATGACAGGGTGTGTTTTTTTTTTTTTTTTTTTTTTACCTGGGGAAGAGATTGCAGCAATTCTATACAATACTATGGGAGTAAGGCATGCTGCCGGAAGCTCTTCTGGAAAACATTTGGACTTGCATTCATGTACGTGTTACTTTGACACATGCCATGTCCCTAGAGATTGTTGCAAATCACGTACACATCTTCATGGCAATGGTGTTCCCTGGTTGCAGTTTTTAGCCTTGCGTGTGCAAGGATACATTATGTAGGGAGGGAAAAATTGACCACATATATCTTACGTGGTTTATCTTTAAAGCCCACTATATTAACCATATAAAGGAAAGATGGTTAGCACGAAAGTATTCAAATGTATTCTTTGCACCCCAAAATACTACAAACTGAATAGATTAAAAATAATTTGACAAACACCTTTTCACATTCCACCAACAATTAATAGTTTGATAAAAAAAAGTACATTTTCTGACAATAACACTAAATCTCTGCTGCCCTCTGCTAAGGCATCACAGAAAGAAATAGATGTTCCAATCAAAAGTTTTCTTTATTGCCAGTTCATCTCTTTACTTACCATCCTCTTAAAAACTGAGTTTTATACAATTTTATATTAGCTTCAAGTTACCATTTAATATAACAAATGTGGTTTGTATTATTGTTTACCATACAGGGTTATTTACTAAAGTGAGAAGTCAGAGTGAATTTCAAATGTAAGGCCAGAGTAGTTGAACGGCTATTTTGACCTTAAATTTGAAATTCACTAAAAATTCACATTGAATTTTTACTTTATTAAATAACCCCGTTGATATTTTTGGTAATACAGCACTTTTTTTCCACTGTGCTTTTAATATTTTTCATGAAATAAAGATATATTTTTTTTTATATTTAACTATATATGGTTTGCAGTGAGATTTATCACTTTGAATATATATTTTTGGTAATACAGCACATTTACAAGAGTATTTTACTTGCTCACTACCTCTTACTTTTTATATTATCGTTTATTTAGCACCGGTATATTCCAAATTGCTTTATTTCAATATCCCATACATGATAAACATAATAAAAAGAACAGAAACATTATCAAATTCTTGTCATTTAATATAAATACATTTATTATTCTACGTGAAGTCATATACTGTTTATTTCCTTAAAATAAAAAACATAAAAAATTTCGTAATTTTTTTTCCAAAATGATAACTCTCACTTCACTTGTATCCACGATATTTTAATCCCATTACAATGTAAGATAAAGTGCAGCTGGAAGGCAGAAAGTGAAGGCCTGTTTAAACTGGCAATATAGATCAAGAAATTAATTAATCAAGATCATGCACAGCTAGCAATAATTTACAGGGTGGCTTAATGCACAGTGCAGCTGGCAGATAGACTAAAGGGTATATGACCTGCTTCAGCTAGCAGCACAAGCCGAATGGCATAAAATTATCAGATTTTACTATTAACATTACGTAAAGTCATGATTTTATTAATGACATGGAGGCGAGTATTATGCTGCACTCTTTCATAATTTCCCTCAGTAGCAAAAAAAAATATATAACATTAACTCAGTATGATATCAATAAATAGCATGAGAGGTATGTCTTCCTAGCGACAGGAACAGCCAATCAGATTCCACTCTCCAGCATAATAGGCAGTGATCAGTAAACTACTTCCTCTTTCTTGCAATCCCAAACAAGGACAACCGTCAAATGGAAAAAGGGGAACCCACAAGAAGAGAATACCAACTGAGATGTGAAATCAAAATAAAGCTGTAACAGAGAGAAGAAATATGGTATAAAACTGGACGTATGCATAGGACATATTACATTTCAGTAAGTATAGTTAGATGATATTAGTTCGGAATAGTCAAAACTTAACTGTAGACAATCATAAACTGGATTATAGCATACTTGAAGACTAACCGTGAAGTTAACTTACCTATATCCAATCAATCCTCAGGTTGGGAGGAAGGGATAATACTTGCCTCTGTGTCGTTAATAAAATCATGGCTTTACATCATGTTAATAGTAAAATCTGTGAATTTTATTAAGACACGGAGACTCCTATTATGCTGGTTTAAAAATGTTTCCTGTGAAGTGTTGAATAAGTTGAAAATAAAAATCATGGAAAGTGGACTCTGAAGACCAATCGGCAGCTTTCAAGATATCTTCTAAGTGATAACCAACTGAATAGGCTTTGGAAGCTATTGCTCCCCGAACCGAATGGGCAAGAAATATAGAAGTATCAATACCGGCTAATGACATAACCCATTTGATCCATCGAGCCAATGTGGGTGTAGAAACCGTGAGATTAGGCTTTTGGAAGGAGATGAAAAGTTCAGGTTTCGATGGATTATGCAAGGTAGTGGTACGATGTTCATATTTACATAGGCATGCGACCGGGCATAGGAGAAGCCGATCAGGGAAGGCCGGATACAAAACTGATTTGGAGGATGTCTGTGTTCTTCGAGAGATATCAAAGACAACACCTTCTGGAGTAAAGGAACGAGCCACAACATCAAGGGCTCAGACATCAGAAACTCTTTTGCAAGAGATTAAACAGCGGAGCATGACCAGTTTGCCTGAAAGTTGTTTGAGTGCTAATAAGGTATTAGTTGGCCAAGACTCCCAAAATTTTAGGACAATAGATACGTCCCACAAGACGGAGTATCTTGGCAAGGGAGGTCGAGTGAAACAGATACCGTGGAGTATATATACCAGAGGATGTCGACTGTAATGGACCGTTTTGCACACAAGAGGTTAAAAACCGTTTAGGCGATATTCCCCTTTCCAATGCACAGGCAGCTACTGCAAGCACCAGTCTCCCGAACTGCAAACTACATGAATCCTCCAACTCCCGAACAGAAAACACACAAACACTGGAAACAGCTGAACAGGAAAAGCAATCAGCTTACACTCCTGGCAATCAGCATACAATCCAATTCCCCCAATAACGAGATGACCCTTCGTTTTGAGGGTCAAGCAGGAACTGATTTACTGGGGCTACCTGCCCGGCTTTTATGCAGGTCTCCCACCTGGTGGACACTCCCCTAGGGGACCAAATGGAAGACTTACAATTCCACAATGCATCACAATCCCTCCTCTCTGTCCTGGAGATAATTGGGAAGTAATCTAATTATCTCCAAGGACAGAGGCAAAACTCCATTAACCACATGGCAGACAAAGGACAATAAAAGATATACAATTATATACTATTACATTTATCACATAGAACATACACATTCTACCTATCCCCAGATAGCTTAGATCTGAGCGCACATTATTACCAGATGGCGCTCAGATCACATACATACAGTTCAATCGCCATGGAGCCAAAGTCTTTCATACAGTCTTTAAGTATACGGCTGGGCTCCATGGCATAGCTATCTGAGGTAGCATGGCTTTAACAGCCCGCAGAAAGGCACGAACCAGCCTTTCTGCAGGGAAAAAGAACAGTGTTAAACATGGGGCTATAGTCCAGTGGCAGGAGGTGGGCGACCAGGCTCCTCCAGTGGCCAGTGGCGAGGTTGGTTCCGCCACATTGACCAACCGGGATCCCATCCAAGCCTTGATGACCAGCAGAAATGGATGAATGGTAAAGGTTCACAGTATGGTGGGCCTTACCATCATTGAATATGGAAGTCATAAACTGGAGAATATGAGTCAAAGGAGCCGATATGGAATCCAACCATGCCATCTGCTCCAAGCAGACTTGTAAGCCTCATGACTTCGCATCGTAGGTGCAGGAGGCAATGGGAGATCAGTGCGAAGGGAGGAAAAGCGTAATTCCTTGCGATGATCAAATCTGTTCGAAAGCATTTGAAGCTAGTGCTGTCGGATCTGGTCAACTGAAGAAGCGAGGTAGTTGTGTATTCAGATGTGAGGTGAATAGATTTATATCCACTGGGCCCCATAGGAACTTAATGTCTTGGAAGACACTGGAATCCAACTGCCAATCGCCCAAATCTTTGTGTCGAGAATACCAGTCCGCCATGGTATTGGAGAGGACAGGAATGTATTCCGCCGCAACTGATATGCCTTGAGCCAGGCATAAAAGTCGTGTGCCATGTTCGCTAGAACTTTTGATTTTGTTCCTCCCAGGTGGTTGAGGCCCACCAGGAGGCCTATCATCCTAGCTAGTTGTTTGAGCGAAAGTTAAGGGGCAGCAAGTGTGCGCCTGATCTCCTTTCTGATATTAGTTAGTTTTTCCTGTGGCAGGTAAAAGGTCTGAGGTGTAGAGTCTATGACAAGACCCAGAAATCCTATGTGTTGTGTAGGGACTATGATGGATTTCTTCAATTGATTAGGAAACCCAGGTTCAGTAATAGAGTCACAGTCCAGGATAAGTGTGATTTGATGAAATGAACGGACTGAGCCATAATGAAAATGTTGTCTAGGTATATTATGAGACGTATTGCACAACATCTTAGCAGAGTGACCACCGGCTTCATGAGCTTGGTGAAGCACCATGGGGCTGAGGACAGTCCAAATGGGAGGCAATTTAATCTCCATTTCTGACCTTGCCAGGTGAACTGTAGGAAATGTTAATAGTGGTGTGTGATAAGCACTGTGAGATATGCGTCTTGCAAATCTAATTTGGCCATCCAATCCGATGGTTGGAGAGGTCCCTTAGACAATGTATCACTTCCATCTTGAAGTGCTGGTAAGACACATAAGTGTTGAGTTATTTTAGATTGATCACTGGGTGGACACCTCTGCCTTTTTTTGGGTACTAAGAACAGGTTGCTCTCATAACCCGGAGTAGAGTACAGAATCTCTATGATGGCTTGTTTGTGCATCAGGTCTGTTATCTCTGTGGAGACAAGCTCTGAGTCCCGTTGGGAAAAAGCAAAAAAATCTCCCTTGGAGGGGAGTATTATAACGGTGGGGACAGTAAGTCTATGCAAAACCCTTTTACAGTTTGCAGAACCCAAGTGTCTGAAGAACTAAGAGACAAAACATGAAAACGTGAGATTCTGCCCCCCCCCCCTCCACCCACCCCCCTCCACCAGTAGGGAAGTATGGAGATTTTGAAGACTTACCAGTAGGTCGTTGTCCTGAAGGAGCACCTCATGTGCCACGAGCAACCCAGGGCCAACCACGTTGTGGGAAGAATGTTGGTACATTTCACTGCTCAAAGAAGATGGCTCACCCAGTGCAGGAGCCCCTGTTCTTCTAAAAGAACTTCTATTAACCCGGCCGGACAGACGGCTCCTGGCTTTTCCGACCCCACCAAAAACATGAGGGTTGAACACTTTGGGCATGTTTAACTGTACTTTATCAAGGGCGGTAAAGGTATGTACAATTGAGCCTATTTCCTTTACAAAATTATCTCCAAAGAGGTGACAGTTAGCCTGTGCACCCATGTTAACTAGTTTAGGCTCAATTTTGAGCATAATTGATTTGAGACACTCCTTGGCCATCGCAGTGTTGGCATTGCCAACTAAGCATTTAATCCTCTGTATCCAGCCACGTATGGTGGCATGTTCTAATTCTCGGTCATCTTCAACCATATAAAATATCTTGGCCGCCGGGCTCAAGATGTCCAGGATCTTATCCTGGCAGTTACAAAGTGAAAAGTTTATTAGGCTTCCAACCCGTCTTACCCAAGAATTGAATCATTTTTAGGTCTACTGTGGGCATCTTGCAGGCGTCATCTGGAATGGTGGGGCATTGGCATTCAGCCCGTAATTTATTTCTTGTTGCCTTATCTAAAGGCTTGCATACCCTCGACACAATATATTTTGCCACATGGTCTGATGGGAACCATTCCGCCCACCGTGGGTGGCGTATGTCGTCAGGGTCGAATAGGGGTTCACATTGAGTGTCCAAAATCCTATCGGTGTCCCCTAAGGCCCTATTATCAGTCACCACTTTTTGAAGGCATTATGGAAATTGAATCCTGAGAAGGGTCCGTCTCCTCATCATAGGCATCAGAGCCTGGATCAGAATGATCCTCTGAATCATCCCTGTAAGACTCCTCTTCAGTTTCACTGAGTTCGGACTCAGAATTTGATTGGGCTTTTGCCCTCTTCCAAAGTCTAGGTGATTTTGTATGGCTAGAGGCTCTTTTGCGCAGTGATAGATTACTCGCGCCATCCATGACAGGTTCAGAACTGTCCATCTCAACAGATTGTGAGAATTGTTTAGTTTTGCAAACAGCCTTACGGCTTGGCTGAGGCTGAGCAGGTGCTGCCAAAGGCACCGCCTGTGGATTACTTGGCTGAGTCGATCTCTGTGCCTGCAGCAGGGCCTGAGCAAGAGTCTGTGAAAGGGAGTCAGACATAACTCCCATCACAGAGACCAGGGCTTTGGTCATAGCCTGAGACATAGATGCATCAAATAAGGCCTGTATGTCAGCAGGAGCTGTAAAGCTAGTGGAGAGATCCTCTTCATCTCCAGACATACTTGGAGAGTTCTGAAAGTCAATCTGAGCGGGAGTTATAGACCCAGAGGGAGCTGCGAGATCCCTGTCAGATTGTATTTTTTTAGTAGCAAGGAAAGAATAAAGTATGTAACATAAACAAAAACAGGGTTGAGTAACCCACAAAGGATACAGGTAAAGGGAATAAAAGTTTACTCACAGTAATAAATTACAGAGAAACACAAGGGCCGTCTAACCACCACTAAAGATAAACCCCAACTCTGAAATCAGGCAGTGGGGGGCAGAGCTAGGGAAAAAAACGCAAAAAAAAAATGCAAACACTAAAGTATAATAATTAAATAAAGTTATAGTGAATAATCAATAAATAACAGTAAATAAATATGGAATTATGTTATAAAACCACACATTAAGGAGAATGTAAAAAAAAAGATCCCACAGTTAAGAAAACAGTGGGACCTGGTGTACTTAACTCAGGGAGCAGCAAAGAAAGAGGAAGTAGTTTACTGATCACCGCCTATTATGCTGGAGAGTGGAATCTGATTGGCTGTTCCTGTCACTAGGAAAATATACCTCTCATGCTATTTATTATCATACTGAGTTAACCCCTTTAGGACGGAGTCAATAGTGCACGTTCTGATCAAAACAAAGCGTAAACAAAAACTGGAATTTGCGCTATATGTCTGTTCAACCGTAATTCACCGCTGTCACATTAAGTGCACCCACACTTATTATATATCATTTTGTTCAGGAGAAACAGGGCTTTAATTTAACAATAACTATTCATATATGGAACATAATTTATTATGAATAAAATTTAAAAAAATGTGAGAAAATAAGATTTTTTTTAAAATTAGTATTTCCGTCTGCCATTTTAGCTGTGAATGTCATAATACTGTTAGGTTTTACTGCAAATGCACATATTTGTAATCAGCGATGTCTCACGAGTACAACAGTACCCCCCATTAACAGGTTTTATGGTGTTTTACAGGGTCAATTATAGAACATTCCATTTTCAAATTGAAATTTGCCAGATTATTAATGTTACCTTTGAGACGGTGTGGTAGCCCAGGAAAGAGAATTACCCCCATAATGGCATACCATTTGAAAAAGTAGACAAGCAAGGTATTGAAAGTGGGGTATGTTTAGTCTTTTTTAGTAGCCACTTAGTCACAAACACGGGCCGAAGTTAGCGTTCATATTTGTTTTTGTGTGAAAAAAGCAAAAAACTAATATTTGGCCAGTGTTTGTGACTAAGTTGCTACTAAGAAAGACTGGACATACCCCACTTGCAATACCTCGGGTTGTCTACTTTTGCAAATGGTATGCCATCATGGGGGTAATTCTCATTCCTGGGCTACCATACGCTCTCAAAGGCAACATAACTAATCTGGCAAATTTCAATGTGAAAAAAATGAAATGCAAGCCTTATATGTGACTCTCTAACTTTCCAAAACACCATAAAACCTGTACATTGGGGGTACTGTTATTCTCGGGAGACTTCACTAAACACAAATATTAGTGTTTAAAAACGGTAAAACATATTACAACAATAATATAGTCCATAAAAGTGCCGTTCGTTTGTAAAAAATGCAAAAAACTTCACTTTTACTTAAAATATCATCGTTGTAATACAATTTACCAGTTTGAAACACTAATATTTGAGTTCAGCGAAGTCTCCCGAGTAAAACAGTACCCCCTATGTACAGGTTTTATGGTGTCTTGGAGAAATTCTCTGCACTTTCTCCCTGTGTTGTCAGGCATGTCAATCAAATTTTAATTATTCAAATCACATTTGCGGTTATTTGTATTTTATATATAGATAGATAGATATAGAATGTCATTCTAAGTGTATTTTGTTACCAATATATATATATATATATATATTAATAACAAAATACAGTTAGAATGAAATTACATATGGATATATAATTTATATTAAATTTTGTTTCAATATTTTATTTATTTATTTTATTATTTTATTTATTTATAATTTTAAATTTTATAATTTTAATTATACGTATATACGTTGCGGCGGCGTTCCATGCCGCCGCAACGGCTTTAAAGCCCATTTAAAGAGCGACGGCATGGAACGCCGTAACGGCGTTAAGGGGTTAATGCTGTATTTTTTCTTTGCTGCTGAGGTAAATAAAGAAAGAGTGCAGCATAATAGGAGCCTCCGTGTCTTAATAAAATCTGGAGCAGCTGCCTGTGCTTCAGTTCTTTGACTGTATGTAAAATGTTTGTAAGCATCCTCAATGTTGGACTAAGTTCATGCTTCTGGTCAAGTTCACCTCAACGTATAGCTAACTTAGCATTTGGCAATGCTTTCCTTGTTTATCTTTTTGGCTAAGCCAGAAGTTGCCAACATCCTTTATACTCACCCCCCCCCCCCCCCCCTAGACACCTCTCTCAGACCTCCCCTAGCTCAGGGTCACAGAGCTTTAACTACCACCCACATCACAGTGGGTACATCTAATCTATGTTTATGATATGCAATTAATATTATTTTCATTTTATTGATTTTACTTACCATACTATAAAATTAACCATTGGCCTTGTCCCACGACATAATCTTGCTGGTACACTTCTACTCATTTGTCCTCCGTCTCAGGGGCACAGAGCCTTACCAACTACCCACATCACAGTGGACACATACAATCTATGTTTATAATGTGCACCTAATGTTATTATTCTTCCTACTATTAATTTCACTCACCATATTATAAAATTAGCAATTAGCTGTGTCCCAGGACATAACACGCTGATAAGCTTATACTTACCTTCCCTCCCCCTGGCTCAGGGTCACAGAGCTATACCAACCACCCATATCACAGGGGGCTCATCTAACCTATGTTTAAAGTGTGCAATTACGGTTAGTTTGTCACCTGTTATTTTCTCCTTTTATTTTCTCTGTTCACCTTTATTATAAAAATGAGCAGATGGCATGAGCCCACGACATAGTGTGTGGTTACGTTTATTTCACGGCAGATGTGAAAACCTCCCTACTAGAGTTGAGTGGACACCTGGATTTTCAGGTCCGGCGGGTTCGGCCGAACTTTGAAAAAAAGTCCGGGTTCGGGCTCGAACGTGACCTCAAACTTGAAACTGAGCCTGAACCCAATTGAAGTCAATGAGGACCCGAACTTTTGGCCACAAAAATGCCTCTAAAAAGTCCTGGGAAGGGCTAGAAAGCTGCAAAAGGAAGTAAAATGGGGGTAAGAGTAGGACAAGTGCCATGCAAACAAATGTGGATAGGGAAATCACTTAAAATAACATAAACATTAAAAATACAGCTGAGCCACAATATAGCACTAGATGGAATCTTTGATTTTAGCTTTGGAAGAACATAAATCGAACTCTAAAGCATGGCTGTCAGGAGGATCACCAGAATTATCCATTTGGGAGAGGGTTGGAGTGCAGGGTATTCTCTTTAATTGTTCAAACTGAGCTCAACTCCTGATGCCATGAGAAAAGGCCTTTACAAGCCTCTGCTATTGTGTACATAGTTTATTTATTGTTTTTTGTTGTTGTTGTTGTTTTTTATTGGGGTAGCCCCCAAAATATTGGGACATATAAAAAAAGAAACATTTTCAGCCTGCGGTGCATTTCTTGCAGTCCTGATGCATGGAGAAATGCTCAACTCCTGATGCATGGAGAAAAGGCCTCTGCTTTTGTGTACATAGTTTATACTACTTGACCCACAGGTTGAGGAGGCAGTGACCGTGGTGGTGTAGGTGAAAGCGGCGGTGGAGGAGGAGGAGGTAGCCAACACAGTTTTATATATATATATATATATATATATATATATATATATATATATATATATAGATTATTTTTTTTTTTAGTTGGGGTAGCCCACAAAATATTGGGACAAATAAAAAAGACAACTCTGTTCCGCAGAGCATGCCCGTGCGTGCTGCAGCTGAAACTCCACTATCGCGTGCTGCTGCTCACACAGTCTCATGAGGCGGTGAGTGGGAAGGCCAAAGTTATGTTGCAGCGCAGACAGTCGAGCAGCAGCAGAAGATGAGGAGGAAGTGCGTAAGGAGGTGTAACGGCACCTGGCATATTACCGAGAGCCACCCTCAGAGGACATTGTCAGCAGGACCTTTTTGGAGTTGCAAGCCTATGTCCTTGCCAATAGACAGAGGGTGACTTCCATGAACCCAAATGAAGGAAGAAGGGAGCAGAGGGCGCCGGGAAGCACAACCACCCTGGCCCACAAGCTACCATACAATGCCTTCAAAGACTTCAAGGAAGCAGAAGAAGACATTGATGACTTTTTACAAGACTTTGAGCGCCAGTACTCCAAGACGTGGACCTCAGCGATTGGGTCACAATTCTGGCCAGCAAACTAGTGGGGAAGGCAGCGGATATTTGCCGGGCTGTACCAGAAGAGCAGATCAAAGACTATCCCTTTATTACCCAAATCCACCTGGCCCGCTTTGCGTTCACCCCCGAGCAATACCGCTGAAAGTTTAAGGAGACCCGGAAAGGGGAGAAGGACTCCCATGCGGAGTGGGCATGCTGCATCACAAGGGCCACCCAGAACTGGCTCAACTCCCATCAAGCCATGTTCCCGAAAAAGATCACCCAGCTCGTCATGCTAGAGCACTTTTTCAATGGGCTCCCCAATGACAAGGCGACGACGCATTCCTATGTCATCCATATCAACTTTCGATGCCATTTACTGCACCTACCATGGTGACCATGGTTCGATTCCTGAGAGCGAGCCTGAGAAACGGCTACAACATTCAAGGAAGGCAGCAGACGCGCAAATGACCCACTCCTGACGCGGGAAGGTAGTAATGACAAATAACAATACAGGACTCTTTAGAGGCCCTGTAATTGTAATGAGTCCATTTGAAATCCTTTAACTCTGATCAATTGAAGGGCAAGTCTGGTGCAGAGCAACTGACCCGTGCGTGCTGCAACTGAAACTCCACTATCGCCTGCTGCTGCTCTCACAGTCTCTCCAGCATGTGCAAGGTGGAGTTCCACCTTGTGGGCACGTTGCATATGAGGTGGTGAGCAGGAAGGCCAAAGTTACGCTGCAGCGCAGACAGGCGAGCAGCAGCAGGGTGAGAATGCCAAAAGTGCGCACAGCCGCTACAGTGTATGTCACATCCAGTTCCAAGTTGCGGATCAGTCTGGTGATGGCTTCTGGTATCCAGTACTCTTTTTACTGAAGATGCATCAGTGTCCTTGCATGTGGCCGCACAAACGCTGGTGCTTAACACCAGGGGGCGTGCGGTTACCCTGCACCAGACCCTGCTATTCCACACTGCGGCTCCTAACTTCAACATCAGACATACTGGGTCCCGGTCGTCACCGGACTGCAAAACTGCAAAACTGTGAATGGCTCATTAAATCTGTTACTAATAAGTTGATAACTGTGGGAATTCTGAAGATAATACATGCTGACGCTTTTGCACCCTGCTCCCTCTTATGCTGTGCTGGTGCCTCTGTGCGACCAGCACCTCTTCCTCCAAGCTGCACACGTCACTGGCATGACCTTGATTCCATGTGGGATCTAGGACCTCATCATCCTCCACATCATCTTCCACCCACTCCTCAACCCTGCCCTCCTTGCCGGTATGCACACTGCAGAAAGCCACAGCAGTTGGCACCTGTGTTTTTCCAGCATGTAAAGTCTACAAAGGACATATGAAAATTGTTTTAGAATTGTATCCAGGCAACAGTTTTCCCTATAAACTGACCTCTCAGTTTGACTTGTGAGGGTGTTGTCCCCGAATTAAAGTATTGTTATATTGGTATGTGACGGTTCTATTTGACTCTCAGTTATGAAGTGCACCACAGGCTGCAAATGTACTATTTAGCAGCCAAAAAATTGAATGTTTAAAAATGCTATGTCACAGCATTATTTGATGGTTCCATTTGACTCTCAGATATGAAAGGAAGTGCACCCCACTAACGTACTATGTAGCAGATTAGCACCCAGAAAATAAGAATGTTTACAATTGCGCTGTAACCGCACTATTTGACCCTTCCTTTTTAACTCTTAGATATGAAGAGCACGCTCAAAATGTACTATTTAGCAGTTTACAGGCAAAACAATTAGAATTTTTACAACTGCGCGGTAACCGCACTATTTGACGCTTCTACTTGACTCTCAGATATGAAGAGCACCCCACTAATGTACTTTTTAGCACCCAAAAATGATTAAGTTTGAAAACTGCAATGTGACAGCAGTATTTGACGCTTCTATTTGACTCTCAGATATGAAGAGCATGCCCAAAATGTACTATTTAGCAGATTAGCAGAAAAACAATTAGAATTTTTACAACTGCGCTGTAAGCACACTATTTGACGCTTCTAATTGACTCTCAGATATGAAGAACACGCCCAAAATGTACTATTTAGCAGTTCAGCAGCAAAACAATCAGAATTTTTTCAACTGCGCTGTAACCGCACTATTTGACGCTTCTATTTGACTCTCAGATATGAAGTGCACCCCACTAATGTACTATTTAGCAGATTAGCACCAAAACAATTAAAACGTTTACAACTGCGCTCTAACCGCAGTATTTGAAGCTTCTATTTGACTCTCAGATATGAAGTGCTCCCCACTAATGTACTATTTAGCACCAAAAAAAATTTACTTTTTAAAACTCAGATGTAACCGCATTATTTGACGCTTCTATTTGACTCTCAAATATGAATTGCACCCACTAATGTACTAGTTTGCAGAATTATTTCCTAATCTGTCCCTGAAAAGCGGCAGCTTCCTCTCCCTAAACTAATAAGAGATCATGTGACATGCTGCGCTACGTGACACCTGCTTATATAGAGAGGCTGGGTCACATGCTGCACTGGCCAATCACAGCCATGCCATTAGTAGGCATGGCTGTGTTGGCTTCTAAGGGCACACGAGTCAAACGCTTGTTGATTGGCTGCCCTGCAGCCTTTCAAAACGCACCATTAAATTGCCAAACACTGAACTCCAACCCGAACATACAGTGATATATGTCTGTGTTCGGGTCCGGGGTCCAAAAACTTAATGTTCGGTACGAACCCAAACTTTACAGTCCGGGTTCGCTCAACTCTACTCCCTACCTAAAAGTGCATAGGCTGTGCATCATTCCCTATACCAGCTCATGTTTTGTCAAACAGCCCAATATATGTTAATCCATGGTATAATCTACTTTTCCACTCCCTTTTCTTTTTCATTTAAAAACAAAACAAATGAGGCCTATCTAATCTTATTGAGACCAAGAATTACATATTATTTTAAACCATGCTTATGTTATATTGGCAGTCATCAATGTACCATTGTCATATCTGTTAACATGTTGCCTCAATAAAATCAAAGAATAACAAAAAAAAAAACATCTGGAGCAGCTAGTACCATAACTGATTCAGGGACAGTTGTGCTCAAACATTTGCATATCCTTGGATAATTGGTAATATATGTACCATTTTTAAAGAAAATATGAGTGAGCAGGCAAAATACATTTCTTTTATTTCTTATGGGCAACAAAGAAAACAATGAAATGACCTTTGTTCAAAAATCAGCATACCCTTAGTACTTAATACTGTGTGTATTGCCCCTTTTAGTATCAATGCATGCAGTCTTTTGTAATAGTTGTCTATGAGGCCCTAATTCTTGCAGGTGGTATAACGGCCCTTTCATCTTGGCATAATGTCTCCAGGTCATGCAAAGTATTTGGTCATCAAACAGCACATTTGAGATCTAGAGAGAAACACAGCACTGGTTAGGAATGGAACAAGTCCATCCGCCAGGTTGTGATGGTTGAGAGATACAAACACATTTGAGATCTCCCCAGAGTGGTTCGATGATATTAAGGTCAGGAGACTGTGATGGCCACTCCGGAACCTTCACCTTTTGCTGTTGTGACCATTGGAGGGTCAACTTTGCCTTGTGCTCAGGGTCATTGTCATGCTGGAAAGTCCAAGAGTGTCCCCATAGGCAGCTTTCGTGCAGAAGAATGCAAAGTGTCTGCCAGTATTTTCTGATAACATGCTGCATTCATCTTTCCATACATTTTCACAAGATTCCTTGTGTATTTAGAGCTCTCATACCCCCAAAACATCAGTGAGTCACCACCATGCTTCACAGTGGGGATGATATTCTTTTCACTATAGGCCTTGTTGACCCGTCTCCAAACATGGCACTTATGGAAGCTCTATTTTGTCCTCTTCATTTAAAATTACAGTGTGCCAGAAGGTGTTGTAGGGCATATTGTCACTAGGCTTTTTTGTGCCATTAGCGCAGTAACGGCTTCTTTCTGCCAACTCAACCATACAGCTCATTGTTGATCAAGTATCGTCATTTTGTGCTCCTTGAAACAACCACACCGTCTTTTTTCTGCTGAGGTTACCTGTGGGTTTTTCTTTGTATCTCAAACAATTATTATGGCAGTTGTGGCTGAAATCTCTCTCTGACCTTGGCTTGGTATCAAGAGATCCCCAAATTTTCCACTTCTTAATAAGTGATTAAACAGTACTGACTGGCATTTTCAAGACTTTTGATATATTTGTATATACTTTTCCATCTTTATAAAGTTCCATTACCTCTTTATGCAGGTCTTTTGAAAGTTCTTTTCTGGTCCCAATGGCTCAGTATCTAGCCCTTTATTACCCAAATCCACCTGGCCCGCTTTGCGTTCACCCCCGAGCAATACCGCTGAAAGTTTAAGGAGACCCGGAAAGGGGAGAAGGACTCCCATGCGGAGTGGGCATGCTGCATCACAAGGGCCACCCAGAACTGGCTCAACTCCCATCAAGCCATGTTCCCGAAAAAGATCACCCAGCTCGTCATGCTAGAGCACTTTTTCAATGGGCTCCCCAATGACAAGGCGACGACGCATTCCTATGTCATCCATATCAACTTTCGATGCCATTTACTGCACCTACCATGGTGACCATGGTTCGATTCCTGAGAGGGAGCCTGAGAAACGGCTACAACATTCAAGGAAGGCAGCAGACGCGCAAATGACCCACTCCTGACGCGGGAAGGTAGTAATGACAAATAACAATACAGGACTCTTTAGAGGCCCTGTAATTGTAATGAGTCCATTTGAAATCCTTTAACTCTGATCAATTGAAGGGCAAGTCTGGTGCAGAGCAACTGACCCGTGCGTGCTGCAACTGAAACTCCACTATCGCCTGCTGCTGCTCTCACAGTCTCTCCAGCATGTGCAAGGTGGAGTTCCACCTTGTGGGCACGTTGCATATGAGGTGGTGAGCAGGAAGGCCAAAGTTACGCTGCAGCGCAGACAGGCGAGCAGCAGCAGGGTGAGAATGCCAAAAGTGCGCACAGCCGCTACAGTGTATGTCACATCCAGTTCCAAGTTGCGGATCAGTCTGGTGATGGCTTCTGGTATCCAGTACTCTTTTTACTGAAGATGCATCAGTGTCCTTGCATGTGGCCGCACAAACGCTGGTGCTTAACACCAGGGGGCGTGCGGTTACCCTGCACCAGACCCTGCTATTCCACACTGCGGCTCCTAACTTCAACATCAGACATACTGGGTCCCGGTCGTCACCGGACTGCAAAACTGCAAAACTGTGAATGGCTCATTAAATCTGTTACTAATAAGTTGATAACTGTGGGAATTCTGAAGATAATACATGCTGACGCTTTTGCACCCTGCTCCCTCTTATGCTGTGCTGGTGCCTCTGTGCGACCAGCACCTCTTCCTCCAAGCTGCACACGTCACTGGCATGACCTTGATTCCATGTGGGATCTAGGACCTCATCATCCTCCACATCATCTTCCACCCACTCCTCAACCCTGCCCTCCTTGCCGGTATGCACACTGCAGAAAGCCACAGCAGTTGGCACCTGTGTTTTTCCAGCATGTAAAGTCTACAAAGGACATATGAAAATTGTTTTAGAATTGTATCCAGGCAACAGTTTTCCCTATAAACTGACCTCTCAGTTTGACTTGTGAGGGTGTTGTCCCCGAATTAAAGTATTGTTATATTGGTATGTGACGGTTCTATTTGACTCTCAGTTATGAAGTGCACCACAGGCTGCAAATGTACTATTTAGCAGCCAAAAAATTGAATGTTTAAAAATGCTATGTCACAGCATTATTTGATGGTTCCATTTGACTCTCAGATATGAAAGGAAGTGCACCCCACTAACGTACTATGTAGCAGATTAGCACCCAGAAAATAAGAATGTTTACAATTGCGCTGTAACCGCACTATTTGACCCTTCCTTTTTAACTCTTAGATATGAAGAGCACGCTCAAAATGTACTATTTAGCAGTTTACAGGCAAAACAATTAGAATTTTTACAACTGCGCGGTAACCGCACTATTTGACGCTTCTACTTGACTCTCAGATATGAAGAGCACCCCACTAATGTACTTTTTAGCACCCAAAAATGATTAAGTTTGAAAACTGCAATGTGACAGCAGTATTTGACGCTTCTATTTGACTCTCAGATATGAAGAGCATGCCCAAAATGTACTATTTAGCAGATTAGCAGAAAAACAATTAGAATTTTTACAACTGCGCTGTAAGCACACTATTTGACGCTTCTAATTGACTCTCAGATATGAAGAACACGCCCAAAATGTACTATTTAGCAGTTCAGCAGCAAAACAATCAGAATTTTTTCAACTGCGCTGTAACCGCACTATTTGACGCTTCTATTTGACTCTCAGATATGAAGTGCACCCCACTAATGTACTATTTAGCAGATTAGCACCAAAACAATTAAAACGTTTACAACTGCGCTCTAACCGCAGTATTTGAAGCTTCTATTTGACTCTCAGATATGAAGTGCTCCCCACTAATGTACTATTTAGCACCAAAAAAAATTTACTTTTTAAAACTCAGATGTAACCGCATTATTTGACGCTTCTATTTGACTCTCAAATATGAATTGCACCCACTAATGTACTAGTTTGCAGAATTATTTCCTAATCTGTCCCTGAAAAGCGGCAGCTTCCTCTCCCTAAACTAATAAGAGATCATGTGACATGCTGCGCTACGTGACACCTGCTTATATAGAGAGGCTGGGTCACATGCTGCACTGGCCAATCACAGCCATGCCATTAGTAGGCATGGCTGTGTTGGCTTCTAAGGGCACACGAGTCAAACGCTTGTTGATTGGCTGCCCTGCAGCCTTTCAAAACGCACCATTAAATTGCCGAACACTGAACTCCAACCCGAACATACAGTGATATATGTCTGTGTTCGGGTCCGGGGTCCAAAAACTTAATGTTCGGTACGAACCCAAACTTTACAGTCCGGGTTCGCTCAACTCTACTCCCTACCTAAAAGTGCATAGGCTGTGCATCATTCCCTATACCAGCTCATGTTTTGTCAAACAGCCCAATATATGTTAATCCATGGTATAATCTACTTTTCCACTCCCTTTTCTTTTTCATTTAAAAACAAAACAAATGAGGCCTATCTAATCTTATTGAGACCAAGAATTACATATTATTTTAAACCATGCTTATGTTATATTGGCAGTCATCAATGTACCATTGTCATATCTGTTAACATGTTGCCTCAATAAAATCAAAGAATAACAAAAAAAAAAACATCTGGAGCAGCTAGTACCATAACTGATTCAGGGACAGTTGTGCTCAAACATTTGCATATCCTTGGATAATTGGTAATATATGTACCATTTTTAAAGAAAATATGAGTGAGCAGGCAAAATACATTTCTTTTATTTCTTATGGGCAACAAAGAAAACAATGAAATGACCTTTGTTCAAAAATCAGCATACCCTTAGTACTTAATACTGTGTGTATTGCCCCTTTTAGTATCAATGCATGCAGTCTTTTGTAATAGTTGTCTATGAGGCCCTAATTCTTGCAGGTGGTATAACGGCCCTTTCATCTTGGCATAATGTCTCCAGGTCATGCAAAGTATTTGGTCATCAAACAGCACATTTGAGATCTAGAGAGAAACACAGCACTGGTTAGGAATGGAACAAGTCCATCCGCCAGGTTGTGATGGTTGAGAGATACAAACACATTTGAGATCTCCCCAGAGTGGTTCGATGATATTAAGGTCAGGAGACTGTGATGGCCACTCCGGAACCTTCACCTTTTGCTGTTGTGACCATTGGAGGGTCAACTTTGCCTTGTGCTCAGGGTCATTGTCATGCTGGAAAGTCCAAGAGTGTCCCCATAGGCAGCTTTCGTGCAGAAGAATGCAAAGTGTCTGCCAGTATTTTCTGATAACATGCTGCATTCATCTTTCCATACATTTTCACAAGATTCCTTGTGTATTTAGAGCTCTCATACCCCCAAAACATCAGTGAGTCACCACCATGCTTCACAGTGGGGATGATATTCTTTTCACTATAGGCCTTGTTGACCCGTCTCCAAACATGGCACTTATGGAAGCTCTATTTTGTCCTCTTCATTTAAAATTACAGTGTGCCAGAAGGTGTTGTAGGGCATATTGTCACTAGGCTTTTTTGTGCCATTAGCGCAGTAACGGCTTCTTTCTGCCAACTCAACCATACAGCTCATTGTTGATCAAGTATCGTCATTTTGTGCTCCTTGAAACAACCACACCGTCTTTTTTCTGCTGAGGTTACCTGTGGGTTTTTCTTTGTATCTCAAACAATTATTATGGCAGTTGTGGCTGAAATCTCTCTCTGACCTTGGCTTGGTATCAAGAGATCCCCAAATTTTCCACTTCTTAATAAGTGATTAAACAGTACTGACTGGCATTTTCAAGACTTTTGATATATTTGTATATACTTTTCCATCTTTATAAAGTTCCATTACCTCTTTATGCAGGTCTTTTGAAAGTTCTTTTCTGGTCCCAATGGCTCAGTATCTAGCCTGCTCAGTGCATCCACATGACAGCTAGCAAACTCATTGACTATTTATACACACTAATTACAATTTAAAAAAACACAGGTGTGGGAAATTAACCTTGAATTGCCATTTTAACCAATGTGTGTCACCTTGTGTGTCTGTAACAAGGCCAAACAGTCAAGGGTATGTAAACTTTTGGTCAAGCCCATTTGGGTGATTTTTGTTATCATTATGATTTAAAAAGGAGCTAAACAACTATGTGATAATAAATGGGTTCATATGATCCCTATCTTTCAATAAAATACATTTTTGTTGCATGATCAGTCATATTTTAAAAATCAATGCTGAAATTTCACAATTTCTGCCACGGCTCTCAAACTTTTGAGCACAACTGTATGTAGAATTGGTTGACAAGCTGGAATAGCTGCCACCATAATATAGATGACTGAAATGATTCATTACCTCTTGCTGATTACATTTAATTTAGAATGCTTAAGTGGGCATTCATAAATAGGTCACACCCCATTTTAAGTCACTAAAAATAATAATAAACATACCTAGAACACATTGTCACTTTGCATGTCTCATTCGACAAGTGTGACGGTATTAGAGGTTGCCTGGCCAGTACAAGTAATGGCATTACAAATGTTGCTATTTAACTCTGTATGAATTGAAATTATGATCTGCAATACAGACACTGTGGTGAGTGGCAGGGATAACAAGTTACATCTTATCTAATATGGAAAAACACAACGAGGGTATCAGCTTGACAACAAGAATATGGAAAAACACAACGAAGGACATCTTATCAAATGAATGATTATTGATTCGCTGGAACTCTTTTAGGGCATTAGCTCGTGGCGGGCCGGTGAAATCTTCTCCCGAATAGTGATCCCGTTTCACCAAACCAATTTCAGTGCTTTTCGGATATGTTGTGCACTCAGATTCAGGCTATTCGGTGATATAAGAATTGTGGGGTTCCTGTACTGTTTTATTATGTTTTTGGGATGTTTTATATATTTTATGTATTTCATGTAACTGAGAGATAATTGAGTTATCTAAAATTCCCAGCTCAATTATCTCTCAGACCCAGTGCATCTTGGGAAAATTCCCTGTAAACTTGTCCTGGAGACCCATACAATGGGGCTGTCTATAAAAAGCTGTGTGTGTGCTAATAAAACTTAGTTGACTTTCAGAACTGTGTGTCGTCCAGTTATGGGGGGAATGGGCTATATTCACTAATCAGCTCTTCACTTCCAGCTCCAGAGGATTACAGAGGAGATATTCATTTTCAGTATTGCAGCTCTGCTACAATAAGATGTGAAAGGCCTTTGAAAAAATGTTACCAACATCTAGTCAATTAAATAAATTGAGTAAACTCTAATTAAGATTATAGGTACATAATCTACAATTTTACAGCATGACAGGACACACCATATTTTGCATTTTAATGCTCTGGGAGAAAAGCAAAGAGGTGTTTGATGGAAATAAAATAACCGGAATGTATCTTTTTGAGTCCAATACGCTGAATACATGATGTTGGCTCGAGAGACACCCGCAGAAAATGCCCATGATGCAACCGCAACCACATTCTGAGTGAACTCCAAAACAGGAATCCACACCTGCCAGAGATAACAACCAGTAAATCCATCTCACCAGCGTAGTAGCCTAGACTTGTTTTTTGTGGTTTGACATATGAAATTAGTTCACCAACCTTGATTCTTGTAAAGGTGCGGTAACCTCCACTAACGCAATAACGTGTTGACAACTAGTGATGTCGCGAACACAAAATTTTCGGTTCGCGAATGGCGAACGGGAACTTCCGCAAACGTTCGCGAACCGGCAAACCGGGCGAACCGCCATTGACTTCAATGGGCAGGTGAATTTTAAAACCCACAGGGACTCTTTCTGGCCACAAAAGTGATGGAAAAGTAGTTTCAAGGGGACTGTGGACTGTGGCATGTCGTAGTGGGATCCATGGCAAAACTCCCATGGAAAATTACACAGTTGATGCAGAGTCTGGTTTTAATCCATAAAGGGCAGAAATCACCTAACATTCCTAAATCACAATGGATATGGATTGACACCTGACATATGACATATTGACACATTGACATATGTATTGACACCTGTCCTCAGAGACGCTGATACACACTGACACAGAGCAGAATAGGGACTATTCCCCCTACAAAGGGTCACTTGACAGATATGGATTGACACCTACCCTAAGGATCCCTGATACACACTGACACAGAGCAGAATAGTAACTGTTCCTCCTACATAGGGTCACTTGGCAGATATGGATTGACACCTATCCTAAGGATCCCTGATACACACTGACACAGAGCAGAATAGTAACTGTTCCTCCTACGTAGGGTCACTTGGCAGATATGGATTGACACCTGTCCTCAGAGACCATGATAGACACTGACACAGAGCAGAATAGAGACTGTTCCCCCTACATAGGGTCACTTGGCAGATATGGATTTACACCTGTCCTCAGAGACCATGATACACACTGACACAGAGCAGAATAGAGACTGTTCCCCCTACAAAGGGTCACTTGGCAGATATGGATTGACATCTGTCCTCAAAGCCCCTGATACACACAGAGCAGAATAGAGACTGTTCCCCCTACATAGGGTCACTTGGCAGGTATGGATTGACACCTGTCCTCAGAGACCATGATACACACTGACAGAGAGCAGAATAGAGACTGTTCCCCCTACATAGGGTCACTTGGCCGATATGGATTGACACCTGTTCTCAGAGACTATGATACACACTGACACAGAGCAGAATAGAGACTGTTCTCCCTACATAGAGTCACTTGGCAGATATGGATTGACACATGTCCTCAAAGCCCCTGATACACACTGACACAGAGCAGAATAGAGACTGTTCCCCCTACATAGGGTCACTTGGCAGGTATGGATTGACACCTGTCCTCAGAGACCATGATACACACTGACACAGAGCAGAATAGAGACTGTTACCCCTACATAGGGTCACTTGGCAGATATGGATTTACACCTGTCCTCAGAGCCCCTGATACACACTGACACAGAGCAGAATAGAGACTGTTCCCCCTACATAGGGTCACTTGGCAGATATGGATTGACACCTGTCCTCAGAGCCCCTGATACACACTGACACAGAGCAGAATAGGGACTGTTCCCCCTACATAAGGTCACTTGGCAGATATGGATTGACACCTGTCCTCCGAGACCTAATTGTGTAATAATGGTAATACTATTACCTATTATATAATATTGGCAGGGGCAAGGAAATTCCCTCTAAATAGATGGGTATAGGCAGAGAGTATGGAGACCGGAGTGATAAAGTGTCAATAAGGTGATATAAAGTTAAATGTATCACATACACACAGCCACCCTTTCTCTTAGCTAGTTTCCAGAAATGCTGGATAGGTAGAAGGGCTATAAAGACCCAGAGAGGTCTAAGAAGAATCCTCTAAACTAGCCATAATCTCCTTAAACATCTTCAAGTTCTAAGTTAAAGCTCAATCTAAATGTTTAGATGACTGCCTGATTTCCCATCAGAGATGCTGGCTAGGAATAACACTGTGCAAGACAAAGAGTGGGTCTAAGTGCACATAGTGCAGTAAAGTGTCCCTAGTGAAGTGAAAAAGAGAATAACGAGCTGGTGCCCAAGAGAATAACGAGCTGGCGCCCTATCAGGGGACGTGTATATGGCATCGATTTTAGGAACCGGGAGATGGAAAAAGATGCTTGGTCGGTCCTCCTACTTCAAATTTGGGGCACTGCGCGTGCAATCTAATGTGCCACCAGATAGGAGTGGTGTGTTAAGTAGTACTATTCCTATCAGTTTAATCCCTGTTATGTGCCATTTTTTTCTTTTGGTTTTTGAAGCCACAGTGCAGCACCAGAGGGCCGAAAAATTAGGCATGTACACATGCCTGAAAAATTAGGTATTGTTGCAGCCGCTGCTGTAGCAGCGGCCATAAAAATTGATGTTTGTTTCCCAGGCAGAAAGTGCCCTAAAACATTGCGGCTTGAACTCAAGTTGGTGGCGGATAAGTCACGCAAGTCAACCGGCATTCAGAGCTAAAATACAGCAGCGTGTGGACCATTTTTAGCCTAAGGCAGCTCATCTCATCAGGGCCTTTTTTAGTCGAATGTATCGCCCAGTGTCAGTCCCTTCGGGATCCATCCCTCATTCATCTTAATAAAGGTGAGGTAATCTAGACTTTTTTGACCTAGGCGACTTCTCTTCTCATTGACAATACCTCCTGCTGCACTGAAGGTCCTTTCTGACAGGACACTTGAAGCGGGGCAGGCCAGAAGTTCTATCGCAAATTGGGATAGCTCAGGCCACAGGTCAAGCATGCACACCCAGTAGTCAAGGGCTTCATCGCTCCTCAGAGTGTCGATATCTGCAGTCAAGGCGAGGTAGTCTGCTACCTGTCGGTCGAGTCGTTCTCTGAGGGTGGATCCCAAAGGGCTGTGGCGATGCGTAGGACTTAAAAAGCTCTGCATGTCCTCCATCAACAACACATCTTTAAAGCGTCCTGTCCTTGCCGGCATGGTCATGGTAGGAGGAGGATGACTTTCACCTCTTCCCCTGTTAGATTCCTGTTGTGCTGTGACATCACCCTTATACGCTGTGTAAAGCATACTTTTTAGTTTATTTTGCAAATGCTGCATCCTTTCCGACTTGTTGTAATTCGGTAACATTTCCACCACTTTCTGCTTATACCGGGGGTCTAGTAGTATGGACACCCAGTACAGGTCGTTCTCCTTCAGCCTTTTTATACGAGGGTCCCTCAACAGGCACGACAGCATGAAAGACCCCATTTGCACAAGGTTGGATGCCGAGCTACTCATTTCCCATTCCTCCTCCTCAGTGATCTCAATGAAGGTATGTTCTTCCCCCCAGCCACGTACAACACCACGCGTACCAGATAGGTGACAACGAGCACCCTGGGATGCCTGTTGTGGTTGGTCTTCCTCCTCCTCCTCAAAGCCACATTCCTCCTCTGACTCCTCTACCTCACAATCCTCTTCCAGCGCTGCCGCAGGTCCAGCAAGCGATGCTGATAAGGCTGTTTCTGGTGGTGATGGTGACCACAACTCTTCCTCTTCACGCTCATCTACGGCCTGATCCAGCACTCTTCGCAGGGCACGCTCCAGGAAGAAAACAAATGGTATGATGTCGCTGATGGTGCCTTCGGTGCGACTGACTAGGTTTGTCACCTCCTCAAAAGGACGCATGAGCCTACAGGCATTGCGCATGAGCGTCCAGTAACGTGGCAAAAAAATTCCCAGCTCCCCAGAGGCTGTCCTAGCACCCCGGTCATACAAATATTCATTAATGGCTTTTTCTTGTTGGAGCAGGTGGTCGAACATTAGGAGTGTTGAAGTCCAACGTGTCGGGCTCACATTTGTCAACTTGCCCAACTTCAATGCCGCCAACAAATTTGTTCCATTGTCACAAACCACTTTGCCGATCTCCAGTTGGTGCGGAGTCAGCCACTGATCCACCTGTGCGTTCAGGGCGGACAGGAGTGCTTGTCCGGTGTGACTCTCTGCTTTCAAGCAAGTCAAACCCAAGACGGCGTGACACTGCCGTATCCGGGATGTGGAATAGTACCTAGGGAGCTGGGGGGGTGCCGTTGATGTGGAGCAAGACGCAGCAGCAGAAGAGGACTCAGCCGAGGAGGTTATGGAAGAGGATGGAGTAGGAGGAGTAGAGGAGGTGGCAGCAGGCCTGCCTGCAAGTCGTGGCGGTGTCACCAACTCCTTTGCAGAGCCACGCATTCCATGCGGCCATCAGCAGGATTACCCAATGCACAGTGTAGGTGATATGCCTGCCCTGACCATGCTTTTCAGACCAGGTATCAGTGGTCAGATGGACCCTTTCCCCAACACTGTGTGCCAGACATTCCATTACTTCCTTTTGCACAATCGAGTACAGGTTGGGGATTGCCTTTTGTGAAAAGAAATTTCGTCCGGGTACCTTCCACTACAGTGTCCCAATAGCTAAAAAAATTTTGAACGCCTCAGACTCCACCAGCTTGTATGGTAAAAGCTGGCGGGCGAAAAGTTCAGACAAGCCAGCTGTCAGACGCCGGGCAAGGGAGTGACTTTCTGACATTGGCTTCTTACGCTCAAACATGTCCTTGACAGACACCTGACAGACACCTGACTGTGGGCAGATGAGCGGGAACTGCTCAAGGCGAGAGACGGAGTGGCGGATGGTTGAGAGGGGGCAAGGAGGACAGCAGTGGTTGATGTGGCTGAAGATGCTGGACCAGGAGGAGGATGTGCTGCTTGTACTCATGTGTTGATCCCAGAGGCGTTTGTGATGTGCGATCATGTGCCTTCGCAAAGCAGTTGTACCTAGGTGGGTGTTGGACTTCCCACGACTCAGTTTCTTTTGGCACAAGTTGAAAATGGCATCGCTGTTGTCAGAGGCAGACGCACAAAAAAAATTCCAAAATTCCAAGATTCTGCAATGACGGCATTCTGGTGGTGGACACAGCATGCGTTGATTGGCGTGCTGTCGGGCTGACCGATGCATGCTGTCTGACTGTGCCACTAGCTCCTTGCGACAACCTCCCCCTGCTTCCAACTCGTCTCCTCCGCCTCCTCCGCCTCATCTGAACTTTTGCCCTGTTCTTCTTCTTGCCGAGCGGGCACCCACGTGACATCCATGGACGCATCGTCATCAACTGCTTCACTTGTATCTGACAACTCAGCAAAGGAAGCAGCAGCGGGTACAACATCATCATCATCATCATCACACCGTACGTCCATGTGGGTAATGCTGCCTGACTGAGACATATCCCTGATATCTACATCCTCTGGCAATAATGGTTGTGCATCACTCAGTTCTTCAAACGGTTGTGTAAATAACTCCTCTGACAGATAAAGTGAAGCGGCTGTGGTGCTAGTGTTGGTGGTGGCGGCAGGTGGGTGAGTGGTATCTTGAGAGGTGCCCCAAGCTAATTTTGAGGAGGATGGTGCGTAAAGGTTCCGAGCGGAAGCTGTAGAAGATTGGTTGTCCTGTGTTAGCCAGTCAACTATGTCCTCAGAACTTTTCAAGTTCAGGGTACGTGGCCTCTGAAAACTGGGCATTATTCTAGGGCAAAAGGGAATCAGAGCACCACAAACACGACGGCCCCGGCGGGGTGGCCTGCCTCTGCCTGTCATTTTTTTTTTGATTAGTGGTACTATGCGTGCAAGCTACTGTGAGACCAGATATGAGTGGCACTGTGCAGTGGCAGAGGTTGGCAGAGTACACGCTGTAGGCCTGACACACCCGCTTGCAGACAACTAACTGCTATTCAATCTATAACAGTGAAAAAAAAAAAAGTTTTTAAATGCACGCTATTGTTACACCAGATATGAGTGGCAATGTGCACTGGCAGAGGTTGGCAGAGTACACGCTGTAGGCCTGACACACCCGCTTGAAGACAACTAACTGCTATTCAATCTATAACAGTGAAAAAAGTTTTTGGGTTTTTAAATGCACGCATTTGTGACACGAGATATGAGTGGCACTGTGTACTGGCAGAGGTTGGCAGAGTACACGCTGTAGGCCTGACACACCCGCTTGAAGACAACTAACTGCTATTCAATCTATAACAGTGAAAAAATATTTTTTGTTTTTAAATGCTATCTATTGCGACACCAGATAAGAGTGGCACTGTGCACTGGCAGAGGTTGGCAGAGTACACGTTGTAGGCCTGACACACACTTATGAAGGACACTGACTGCTATTATATTACAGTCAAAAAAGTTTTTTGTTTTTTAAATGCATGCTTTTGTGACACCAGATAAGAGTGGCAATGTGCACTGGCAGAGGTTGGCAGAGTAGACGCTGTAGGCCTGACAAACCTGCTTGAAGACAACTAACTGCTATTCAATCTATAACAGTGAAAAATGTTTTTGGGTTTTTAAATGCACGCTATTGTGACACCAGATATGAGTGGCACTGTGCACTGGCAGAGGTTGGCAGAGTACCCGCTGTAGGCAAGATACACACTTATGAAGGACATTGACTGCTATTATATTACAGTCAAAAACGTTTTTTTTTTTTTAAATGCAAGCTATTGTGACACCAGATATGAGTGGCACTGTGCACTGGCAGAGGTTGGCAGAGTACAAGCTGTAGGCCTGACACCCGCTTAAAGGACACTGACTGCTATTAGATTACAGACAAAAACTTTTTTTGTTTTTAAATGCAAGCTATTGTGACACCAGATATGAGTTGCACTGTTCACTGGCAGAGGTTGGCAGAGTACACGCTGTAGGCCTGACACCCACTTGAAGGACACTGACTGCTATTAGATTACAGTCAAAAAAGTTTTTTGTTTTTAAATGCAAGCTATTGTGACACCAGATATGAGTGGCACTGTGCACTGGCAGAGGTTGGCAGAGTACACGCTGTAGGCCTGACACACCCGCTTGCAGACAACTAACTGCTATTCAATCTATAACAGTGAAAAAAAAAATGTTTTTAAATGCACGCTATTGTTACACCAGATATGAGTGGCAATGTGCACTGGCAGAGGTTGGCAGAGTACACGCTGTAGGCCTGACACACCCGCTTGAAGACAACTAACTGCTATTCAATCTATAACAGTGAAAAAAGTTTTTGGGTTTTTAAATGCACGCATTTGTGACACGAGATATGAGTGGCACTGTGTACTGGCAGAGGTTGGCAGAGTACACGCTGTAGGCCTGACACACCCGCTTGAAGACAACTAACTGCTATTCAATCTATAACAGTGAAAAAATATTTTTTGTTTTTAAATGCTATCTATTGCGACACCAGATAAGAGTGGCACTGTGCACTGGCAGAGGTTGGCAGAGTACACGTTGTAGGCCTGACACACACTTATGAAGGACACTGACTGCTATTATATTACAGTCAAAAAAGTTTTTTGTTTTTTAAATGCATGCTTTTGTGACACCAGATAAGAGTGGCAATGTGCACTGGCAGAGGTTGGCAGAGTAGACGCTGTAGGCCTGACAAACCTGCTTGAAGACAACTAACTGCTATTCAATCTATAACAGTGAAAAATGTTTTTGGGTTTTTAAATGCACGCTATTGTGACACCAGATATGAGTGGCACTGTGCACTGGCAGAGGTTGGCAGAGTACCCGCTGTAGGCAAGATACACACTTATGAAGGACATTGACTGCTATTATATTACAGTCAAAAACGTTTTTTTTTTTTTAAATGCATGCTTTTGTGACACCAGATATGAGTGGCACTGTGCACTGGCAGAGGTTGGCAGAGTACAAGCTGTAGGCCTGACACCCGCTTAAAGGACACTGACTGCTATTAGATTACAGACAAAAACTTTTTTTGTTTTTAAATGCAAGCTATTGTGACACCAGATATGAGTTGCACTGTTCACTGGCAGAGGTTGGCAGAGTACACGCTGTAGGCCTGACACCCACTTGAAGGACACTGACTGCTATTAGATTACAGTCAAAAAAGTTTTTTGTTTTTAAATGCAAGCTATTGTGACACCAGATATGAGTGGCACTGTGCACTGGCAGAGGTTGGCAGAGTACACGCTGTAGGCCTGACACACCCGCTTGCAGACAACTAACTGCTATTCAATCTATAACAGTGAAAAAAAAAATGTTTTTAAATGCACGCTATTGTTACACCAGATATGAGTGGCAATGTGCACTGGCAGAGGTTGGCAGAGTACACGCTGTAGGCCTGACACACCCGCTTGAAGACAACTAACTGCTATTCAATCTATAACAGTGAAAAAAGTTTTTGGGTTTTTAAATGCACGCATTTGTGACACGAGATATGAGTGGCACTGTGTACTGGCAGAGGTTGGCAAAGTACACGCTGTAGGCCTGACACACCCGCTTGAAGACAACTAACTGCTATTCAATCTATAACAGTGAAAAAATATTTTTTGTTTTTAAATGCTATCTATTGCGACACCAGATAAGAGTGGCACTGTGCACTGGCAGAGGTTGGCAGAGTACACGTTGTAGGCCTGACACACACTTATGAAGGACACTGACTGCTATTATATTACAGTCAAAAAAGTTTTTTGTTTTTTAAATGCATGCTTTTGTGACACCAGATAAGAGTGGCAATGTGCACTGGCAGAGGTTGGCAGAGTAGACGCTGTAGGCCTGACAAACCTGCTTGAAGACAACTAACTGCTATTCAATCTATAACAGTGAAAAATGTTTTTGGGTTTTTAAATGCACGCTATTGTGACACCAGATATGAGTGGCACTGTGCACTGGCAGAGGTTGGCAGAGTACCCGCTGTAGGCAAGACACACACTTATGAAGGACATTGACTGCTATTATATTACAGTCAAAAACGTTTTTTTTGTTTTTAAATGCAAGCTATTGTGACACCAGATATGAGTGGCACTGTGCACTGGCAGAGGTTGGCAGAGTACAAGCTGTAGGCCTGACACCCGCTTAAAGGACACTGACTGCTATTAGATTACAGACAAAAACTTTTTTTGTTTTTAAATGCAAGCTATTGTGACACCAGATATGAGTTGCACTGTTCACTGGCAGAGGTTGGCAGAGTACACGCTGTAGGCCTGACACCCACTTGAAGGACACTGACTGCTATTAGATTACAGTCAAAAAAGTTTTTTGTTTTTAAATGCAAGCTATTGTGACACCAGATATGAGTTGCACTGTTCACTGGCAGAGGTTGGCAGAGTACACGCTGTAGGCCTGACACACACTTATGAAGGACACTGACTGCTATTACCGTATATACTCAAGTATAAGCCAAGTTTTTCAGCACATTTTTTGTGCTGAAAAACCCCAACTCGGCTTATACTCGAGTCAATAGTCTGTATTATGGCAATTTGCATTGCCATAATACAGACTGGAGGCTGTGGGGGCTGTCAGAGAGTTTACTTACCTCTCCTGCAGCTCCTGTCAGCTTCCTCCTCCTCCTCTGCGGCGGTCCGTTCAGCACCTCGGTCAGCTCCCAGTGTAAATCTCGCGAGAGCCGCGGCTCTCGCGAGATTTACAGTGTGAGCTGACAGAAGAGCTGACCGGACAGCGCGGAGGAGGAGAGAGCTGACAGGAGCTGCAGGAGAGGTAAGTAAGATCTCTGCAGCCCCCACAGCCCCCACTGAACTACCAATGCCACTGGACCACCAGGGAAGGAGAGCCCCCCTCCCTGGCCAGCTAGCAAGCAGGGAGGGGGGACGAAAATAAATATAAATAATAATAAAATATAATTAATAAAATAATATTTAAAATAATAAAATAAAAAATAATAATAACAAAAATATTAATAAAACAAAAAATATAAAAATAATAAAAAAATATATAATAAAAAGGCCCACCCCCCACCAAGGCTCTGCAACACACACACACTGCATCACACACACTCACACTGCATCACACACACTCACACTGCATTCATATACACACACTGCACTCATACACACACTGCATTTATACACACACACACTGCATTCATACACACACTGCATTCATACACACACACTGCACTCATACAAACACACTGCACTCACACACACACACTGCATTCATACACACACTGCATTCATACACACACACTGCACTCATACACTGCACTTATACACACACACTGCATTCATACACACATACACTGCATTCATACACACACTGCATTCATACACACACTGCACTCATACACACACTGCACTCATACACACACACTTCACTCATACACACTGCACTCATACACTGCACTCATACACACACTGCACTCATACACACACTGCACTCATACACACACTGCACTCATACACACACTGCATTCAAACACACACTGCACTCATACACACACTGCACTCATACACACACCCTGCACTCAAACACACACTGCACTCATACACACACTGCATTCAAACACACACTGCACTCATACACACACACTGCACTCATACACACACTGCATTCAAACACACACTGCACTCATACACACACACTCATACACTGCACTCATACACACACTGCACTCATACACACACTGCACTCATACACACACTGCATTCAAACACACACTGCACTCATACACACACTGCACTCATACACACACACTGCACTCAAACACACTGCACTCATACACTGCATTCATACACACACTGCACTCATACACACACTGCACTCATACACACACACTGCACTCATACACACACTGCATTCAAACACACACTGCACTCATACACACACACTCATACACTGCACTCATACACACACTGCACTCATACACACACACTGCACTCATACACACACTGCATTCAAACACACACTGCACTCATACACACACTGCACTCATACACACACACTGCACTCATACACACACACTGCACTCATACACTGCACTCATACACACACTGCACTCATACACACACACTGCACTCATACACACACTGCATTCAAACACACACTGCACTCATACACACACTGCACTCATACACACACACTGCACTCATATACACATACTGCATTCAGTATATACACACACTGTAAATAAATATTCAATATAATTTTTTTAGGATCTAATTTTATTTAGAAATTTACCAGTAGCTGCTGCATTTCCCACCCTAGTCTTATATTCGAGTCAATACGTTTTCACAGTTTTTTTGGGGTAAAATGAGGGGCCTCGGCTTATATTCGGGTCGGCTTATACTCGAGTATATACGGTATATTACAGTCAAAAACTTTTTTGTTTTTAAATGCACGCTATTGTGACACCAGATATGAGTGGCACTGTGCACTGGCAGAGGTTGGCAGAGTACAAGCTGTAGACAACACAGACGCTTGCAGACAACTAACTGCTATTCAATCTATTACAGTGAAAAAAAAATTTTGTTTTTAAATGCAAGCTATTGTGACACCAGATATGAGTGGTGGCACTGGGCAAGTGGGCACAGTATCCACTGTGAGCCTGACACAGAAGCTGGCAGGCAGGCAACTGCAATTAGATTACACAGGAATAAAAAGCAGACTGATGTTCTAGCCTAGCTATCCATTTCCCTATCAAATCAGCAGCAGCTACACTTTGCCTCCTCTCACTAAGAATGCAGCTTCAGAATGAATCTTAAATGTATGCTGTACAGGAGGTGGTACGGTCTGGAAGGGAGGGTCTGCTGCTGATTGGCTGGAATGTGTCTGCTGACTGTGAGGCACAGGGTCAAAGTTTACTCAAAGATGACGAATAGGGGGCGGATCGAACCGCGCATATGTTCGCCCGTGGTGGCAAACGCGAACATGCTATGTTCGCCAGGAACTATTCACCAGCGAACCGTTCGGTACATCACTAGTCACCACTTATCAATATGCAGGAAGGTGGTTTTCCCTATCAATATACTGCCTCAGTAGGACAGATAGAATGCATGGAGGGTTGCCCCTACAGGTGTGTCATAGGTGACATAGTATAGCTTGACACAACTCCTCCCAGGTGGTACTATAACAACCTTGTGGCATGCATATATCTTCATAGGCAATTTCATATAAACGTTTTTTTCAAAGCAGAATATAGCAGAAGAAATGTCCCATCAAATGTACCATGAAAGCAAGAGATTGTGTCCTATGGTGAATAGTGATGTACCGAACTGTCCGCCGGCGAACAGTTCCCGGTGAACTTAGCGTGTTCGTGTTCGCCACGGCGGGCGGACACATGCGCAGTTCGATCCGCCCCCTATTCGTCATCATTGGGCAAACTTTGACCCTGTGCCTCTCGGTCAGATATGATGTGTGCTCTCCAGAACTGTTCAAGTGCACATTGCCAATCATATCTGGTGTCTCTATAGCGTGCTTTTAAAAATAAAATTTGTTTTTCACTGTTATAGATTGAATAGCAGTTACTTGTCTTCAAGCGGTTGTGTCAGGCCTACAGTGTGTGCTCTGCAGAACTGTTACAGTTCACATTGCCAATCATATCTGGTCTCACAGTAGCTTGCACGCATAGTACCACTAATCCCCCAAAAAATGACAGGCAGGGGCAGGCCACCCCGCAGGGGCCGTCGTGGTCGTGGTGCTGTGATTCCCTTTTGCCCTAGAATAATGCCCAGTTTTCAGAAGCCACGTACCCTGAACATGAAAAGTTCTGAGGACATAGTTGACTGGCTAACACAGGACACCCAATCTTGTACAGCCTCCGCTCGGAACCTTGACGCACCATCCTCCTCCAGCTTAGCTTCAGGCACCTCTCAAGATACCACTGACCCGCCTGCCGCCACCACCAAAACTAGCACCACAGCCGCTTTACTTGGTATGTCAGAGGAGTTATTCACACACCCGTTTGAAGAAATGAGTGATGCACAACCATTATTGCTAGAGGATGTAGATAACAGGGATATGTCTCAGGCAGGCAGCATTAAACACATGGAGGTACGGTGTGATGATGATGATGTTGTACCCGCTGCTGCTTCCTTTTCTGAGTTGTCAGATACAAGCGAAGCGGTTGATGATGACGATGCGTCCATGGATGTCACGTGGGTGCCCGCTCGGCAAGAAGAAGAACAGGGCGAAAGTTCAGATGGGGAGACAGAGAGGAGGAGGAGACGAGATGGAAGCAGGGGGGGGGGTCGTCGCAAGGAGCTAGTGGCACAGTCAGACAGCATGCATCGGCACCCGGGGTCAGCCCAACAGCACGCCAATCAATGCATGCTGTGTCCACCACCAGAATGCCGTCATTGCAGAGCTCAGCAGTGTGGCGTTTTTTTTGTGTGTCTGCCTCTGACAACAGCGATGCCATTTGCAACCTGTGCCAAAGGAAACTGAGTCGTGGGAGGTCCAACACCCACCTAGGTACAACTGCTTTGCGTAGGCACATGATCTCACATCACAAACGCCTATGGGATCAACACATGAGTACAAGCAGCACGCCTACTCTAAGCCAAAATCCTCCTCCTGGTCCAGCATCTTCAGCCACGTCAACCACTGCTGTCCTTCTTGCCCCCTCTCAACCATCCGCCACTCCGTCTCCCGCCTTGCGCAGTTCCCGTTTATCTGCCCACAGTCATGTGTCTGTCAAGGACATGTTTGAGCGTAAGAAGCCAATGTCACCAAGTCACCCCCTTGCCCAGCGTCTGACAGCTGGCTTGTCCGAACTATTAGCCCGCCAGCTTTTACCATACAATCTGGTTGAGTCTGAGGCGTTCAAAAAAATTGTAGCTATTGGGACACCGCAGTGGAAGGTACCCGGCCGGAATTTATTTTCTCAAAAGGCAATCCCAAACCTGTACTCGATTGTGCAAAAGGAAGTCATGGCATGTCTGGCACACAGTGTTGGGGCAAGGGTCCATCTGACCACTGATACCTGGTCTGCAAAGCATGGTCAGGGCAGGTATATCACCTACACTGCGCATTGGGTAAACCTGCTGACGGCTGACAAGCAAGGAATGCGTGGCATTGCAGAGGAGTTGGTGACACCGCCACAACTTGAAGGCAGTCCTGCTGCCACCTCCTCTACTCCTCCTACTCCATCCTCTTCCATAACCTCCTCGGCTGAGTCCTCTTGTGCTGCTGCGTCTTGCTCCACATCAACGGCACCCCCCCAACTCCCCAGGTACTATTCCACATCCCGGATACGGCAGTGTCACGCCGTCTTGGGTTTGACTTGCTTGAAAGCAGAGAGTCACACCGGACAAGCACTCCTGTCCGTCCTGAACGCACAGGTGGAAAAGTGGCTGACTCCGCAGCAACTGGATATCGGCAAAGTGGTGTGTGACAACGGAAAAAATTTGATAGCGGCATTGAAGTTGGGCAAGTTGACACATGTGCCGTGCATGGCACATGTGTGTAATCTGATCGTACAACGCTTTGTGCATAAGTACACAGGCTTACAGGACGTCCTGAAGCAGGCCAGGAAGGTTTGTGGCCATTTCAGGCGTTCCTACACGGCCATGGCTCACTTTGCCGATATCCAGTGGCGAAACAACATGCCAGTGAGGCGCTTGATTTGCGACAGCCCTACACGTTGGAATTCAACACTCCTAATGTTCGACCGCCTGCTCCAACAAGAAAAAGCTGTTAATGAATATTTGTATGATCGGGGTGCTAGGACAGCCTCTTGGGAGCTGGGAATTTTTTTGCCACATTACTGGACGCTCATGCGCAATGCCTGTAGGCTCATGCGTCCTTTTGACGAGGTGACAAACCTAGTCAGTCGCAACGAAGGCACCATCAGCGACATCATACCATTTGTTTTCTTCCTGGAGCGTGCCCTGCGAAGAGTGCTGGATCAGGCCGTAGATGAGCGCGAAGAGGAAGAGGAAGAGTTGTGGTCACCATCACCACCAGAGACAGCCTTATCAGCATCGCTTGCTGGACCTGCGGCAACGCTGGAAGAGGATTGTGAGGAAGAGGAGTCAGAGGAGGAATGTAGCTTTGAGGAGGAGGAGGAGGAGCAAGACCAAACACAACAGGCACCCCAGGGTGCTCGTTGTCACCTATCTGGTACCCGTGGTGTTGTACGTGGCTGGGGGGAAGAACATACCTTCAATGACATCAGTGAAGAGGAGGAACGGGAAATGAGTAGCTCGGCATCCAACCTTGTGCAAATGGGGTCTTTCATGCTGTCCTGCCTGTTGAGGGACCCTCGTATAAAAAGGCTGAAGGAGAACGACCTGTACTGGGTGTCCACGCTACTAGACCCCCGGTATAAGCAGAAAGTGGCGGAAATGTGATGCAGCATTTGCAAAATAAATTAAAAAGTATGCTTTACACAGCGTATAAGGGTTATGTCACAGCACAAAGGGAATCTAACAGGGGGAGAGGTGGAAGTCATCCTCCTCCTCCCACGACCACGCCAGCTAGGACAGGACTCTTTAAAGACGTGTTGTTGATGGAGGACATGCGGACCTTTTTAAGTCCTACGCATCGCCACAGCCCTTCGGGATCCACCCTCAGAGAGCGACTCGACCGACAGGTAGCAGACTACCTCGCCTTAACTGCAGATATCGACACTCTGAGGAGCGATGAACCCCTTGACTACTGGGTGTGCAGGCTTGACCTGTGGCCTGAGCTATCCCAATTTGCGATAGAACTTCTGGCCTGCCCCGCTTCAAGTGTCCTGTCAGAAAGGACCTTCAGTGCAGCAGGAGGTATTGTCACTAAGAAGAGAAGTCGCCTAGGTCAAAAAAGTCTAGATTACCTCACCTTTATTTAGATGAATGAGGGATGGATCCCGAAGGGACTGACACTGGGCGATACATTCAATTAAAAAAGGCCTGATGAGATGAGGTGCCTTGGGCTAAAAATGGTCCACACGCTGCTGTATTTTAGCTCTGAATGAGAAGACGCTTAGCTTAGTCAGGTTGCTACTTTGTTACTTAGAAATTAGTAATTTGGGGCTGACTACTACTCAGTTAAATCGACCTACTTGGGTATCTTTACATACAGGGGGAAGTTTTCCAATTCTATTATGACTTCATTGTTTTTCCCCCACACTGTATGCCTTTGATCCTGATTTATCTCACCAGTGCAGTCAGCATCCCCACGGTTTACCATATACTCCAGGGAAGGACACCCTGGGGTCTGGGCTATCCCCCCCAGAATATACAGTTGGGCTACATTTTATGCAGACACTCTGACACTATAGGGTTGATCTGTGTTCTGGTGCTATATACATTTAGGTAGATTCTCTTTTACTGTATGCTAGTATGAGCAAATAGCCTCTAGGGGTTGTGGTACAGTACTCTCTACAGTGATCTGTCCAGTACCCCCCCCATCGTCAGTACAGCCATATGGACCAACCCTCACTCCTATACCCCATGATTTTTTTTTAGTCTCTGTACGTTTTTCTATTAAAGATTAATTATTTTCCTTACTCTGTACATCTATTACTCTGCACACCAAGGGAGTGAATACCCTATTGTGGGCACACCCTCAGTTGAGTGTGTTCTGGTAGATGGATTTTGCTTTCCTCTCCGAACACCTCGATTCTTGGGATTTATTCTATTTTCTAATACTTATTGCGTTGGGTTAAGCCCTTTAGTTGTTGCCCATTTAGCCCTTGCCTTGGCTCCAGAATTGGACCTTTCTAGCTCTATAGCCATCTTGCTTTTCCTAATATAGCTCTGAATGACGTTTGACTTGCGTGACTTATCCGCCACCAACTAGGGTTCAAGCCGCCATGTTTTAGGGCACTTTCTGCCTGGGAAACAAACATCAATTTTTGTGGCCGCTGCTACAGCAGCGGCTGCAACAATACCAAATTTTTCAGGCATGTGTACATGCCTAATTTTTAGGCCCACTGGTGCAGCACTGTGGCTTCAAAAAACAAACCAAAAAAAAAAAATCCTCCAAGATGGCACCAATTTACCAGTGGTCTAAGCATCTTCCCACCTTGGCCTAAAAAGGGGAGGTGATTCCACAATTAAAAATCGCTGCCATATACACGTCCACTGATAGGAGACGCGGAAGGTATTAAACTGATATGAACAATACTAAACTCACCACTCCTATCTGGTGGCACATTAGCTTGCCCGCGCAGTGCCCCAATTTTCAAGTAAGAGGACCGACCAAGCATCTTCTTCCATCTCCCTGTTACATAAATCAATGCCATATCCATAGAAATTGTAGAGAATATCCAGGATAGTTTTACAGGGCCAAATCATGTCGCCTGTTGAAAGAGGTGACCTTGCTCGGGTCCCAGGTGTGTGGTTCCTAAAATGGCTGCCATATACACGTCCACTGATAGGAGACGCGGAAGGTATTAAACTGATATGAACAATACTAAACTCACCACTCCTATCTGGTGGCACATTAGCTTGCCCGCGCAGTGCCCCAAATTTCAAGTAAGAGGACCGACCAAGCATCTTCTTCCATCTCCCTGTTACATAAATCAATGCCATATCCATAGAAATTGTAGAGAATATCCAGGATAGTTTTACAGGGCCAAATCATGTCGCCTGTTGAAAGAGGTGACCTTGCTCGGGTCCCAGGTGTGTGGTTCCTAAAATGGCTGCCATATACATGTCCACTGATAGGAGACGCGGAAGGTATTAAACTGATATGAACATTTACTAAACTCACCACTCCGAGTGCTGTTATTTAATTTTTTTGTGGTGAGGCTTTACAGGACAGAGTGCTTCTCCACGGGACATGTTAACTCACGGGCAGCTGGCTCATCAAGGAACCAGAGCAGCTTGAACGAGGTGACCTTGCTCGGGTCCCAGGTGTGCGGTTCCTAAAATGGCTGCCATATACACGTCCACTGATAGGAGACGCGGAAGGTATTAAACTGATATGAACAATACTCCACTCCTATCAGTAGGTCCGTCCCATTGTGATTTATGCCCCCCACCCACTGCGCAGGGATGGGGGCCGGGGGGGAGGAAAGTAGGCCCCCCCATTGTGATTTATGGCCCCAACCCACCGCACGGGTGGGGGCCGAGGGGGGAGGACAGTAGGTCCCCCCATTGTGATTTATGGCCCCCACCCACCGCGCAGGGGTTGGGGAGGACCGTAGCTCCCCCCAGTGTGTATCATGGGCTTTGAGGATGGGTGTCAATCCATACCTGCCAAGTGACCCTATGTAGGGGGAACAGTCCCTATTCTGCTCTGTGTCAGTGTGTATCATGGTCTCTGTGGACGGGGAACAGTCTCTATTCTGCTCTGTGTCAGTGTGTATCATGGTCTCTGTGGACAGGGAAAAGTCTCTATTCTGCTCTGTGTCAGTGTGTATCAGGGGCTTTGAGGACAGGTGTCAATCCATACCTGCCAAGTGACCCTATGTAGGTGGAACAGTCTCTATTCTGCTCTGTGTCAGTGTGTATCATGGTCTCTGTGGACGGGGAACAGTCTCTATTCTGCTCTGTGTCAGTGTGTATCATGGTCTCTGTGGACAGGGAACAGTCTCTATTCTGCTCTGTGTCAGTGTGTTTCAGGGGCTTTGAGGACAGGTGTCAATACATACCTGCCAAGTGACCCTATGTAGGGGTAACAGTCTCTATTCTGCTCTGTGTCAGTGTGTATCATGGTCTCTGTGGACGGGGAACAGTCTCTATTCGGCTCTGGGTCAGTGTGTATCATGGTCTCTGTGGACAGGGAACAGTCTCTATTCTGCTCTGTGTCAGTGTGTATCAGGGATCATTAGGATAGGTGTCAATCCATATCTGCCAAGTGACCCTATGTAGGGGGAACAGTCCCTATTCTGCTCTGTGTGAGTAGGAGGAACGGGAAATGAGTAGCTCGGCATCCAACCTTGTGCAAATGGGGTCTTTCATGCTGTCGTGCCTGTTGAGGGACCCTCGCATAAAAAGGCTGAAGGAGAACAACCTGTGCTGGGTGTCCACGCTACTAGACCCCCGGTCTCTATTCTGCTCTTTGTCAGTGTGTATCAGGGGTTTTGATGACAGGTGTCAATCCATATCTGCCAAGTGACCCTATGTAGGAGGAACAGTCACTATTCTGCTCTGTGTCAGTGTGTATGAGGGGTTTTGAGGACAGGTGTCAATCCATATCTGCCAAGTGACCCTATGTAGGGGGAACAGTCTCTATTCTGCTCTGTGTTAGTGTGTATCAGGGATCATTAGGATAGGTGTCAATCCATATCTGCCAAGTGACCCTATGTAGGGGGGACAGTCCCTATTCTGCTCTGTGTCAGTGTGTATCAGGGATTTGACTATCTTTATTCAGATTCAAAAATTACAATTCCAGGAAAAAATTAACAAACATTTACAAGAACATGTTATGCACATCATAGAAACAACGTGAACCTCTTTAAAGCCACAAACTTAAGACAAAAAATACGTACACACAATGTGTAAGGGTTTGAAAGAATATTCTGAATCCTTACATGTTTACTTTATTGTTTGTTTGATTTTTGTGAACCATATATAAACTACAAGCAGCGTGAAAACTATAAAAACTCAAGTGGCCATGCTGATAAAATTAAATAGTATGCTTTACACAGCGTATAAGGGTGATGTCACAGCACAACAGGAATCTAACAGGGGAAGAGGTGAAAGTCATCCTCCCCCTCCCACGACCCCGCCATATCTGCCAAGTGACCCTATGTAGGGGTAACAGTCTCTATCCTGCTCTGTGTCAGTGTGTATCAGGAGCTTTGAGGACAGGTGTCAATGTTAGGTGATTTCTGCCCTTTATGGATTAAAAGCAGACTCTGCATCAACTGTGTAATTTTCCATGGGAGTTTTGCCATGGATCCCCCTCCGGCATGCCACAGTCCAGGTGTTAGTCCCCTTGAAACAACTTTTCCATCACTTTTGTGGCCAGAAAGAGTCCCTGTTGGTTTTAAAATTCGCCTTCCCATTGAAGTCAATGGCGGTTCGCCGGTTCGCGAACATTTGCGGAAGTTCGCGTTTACCGTTCGCGAACCGAAAATTTCGGGTTCGCGACAACACTAATGGTGAATAAAAACTGCTTGTAGTGGGCCCAGACTTACGATCAACAACAAGACTAAAAATGGCCACCATGAATCTCGTGGGTTCCACCACTGACAGAACCCTTCACAAATCCCAAAAACTAATTATTACTTATTTTTCCTTTCTTATTTTTTTGTTACTTACTATTCATGTGTTATGCATACCATCTTTAGTACTTAATTCTAAAAAAAAACCATTTAAATCTATTTCTATTTACCGTATATACTCGAGTATAAGTCGAGTTTTTCGGCAAATTTTTTGTGCTGAAAAACCCCAACTCGACTTATACTCGAGTCAATGTCTGTATTATGGCAACTTGCATTGCCATAATACAGACAAGGGGCTGTTGGGGGCTGGCAGGAAGCATTTACTTACCTTTCCTGCAGCTCCTGTCAGCTCCCTTCTCCTCTGCGCTGGTCCGGTCAGCTCCCCTGTCAGCTCCCACTGTAAGTCTCGCGTGGCAACGCTCCACGCAGCCGCGAGACTTACAGTGGGAGCTGACAGGGGAGCTGACCGGACCGGTGCGGAGGAGGAGAGAGCTGACAGGAGCTGCAGGAAAGGTAAGTTACAGGTTCCTGCCAGCCCCTCTCCTACACAGCCCATCCACTGGACCACCTGGGAGTGAGAGCCCCCCTCCCTGTCCAGCTAACAAGCAGGGAGGGGGGAGATGAAAATAAATAACATAAAAATGTAAATAATAAAAAATATTAATAATAAAAATAATAATAATAAAAAAATATCACTAATAAAACAAAAATTAATATTACAATTTAATAATAAAAAATGCCCACCCCCCACCAAGGCTCTGCATCACACTCTGCATCACACACACACACACTGCATTCATACACACACACTGCATTCATACACACACTGCACTCATACACACACTGCACTCATACACACTGCACTCATACACACTGATATACCAGATAATTATTAAACAGAGGAAACATCAAAAATTTCTTAGAGATCATAGGGATTTCAAAACTGGTAATGTTTACGAAAAATTTCAACGAAGGAGAAGAGTCGATAGTGACCAGTTATCTACCTCTGAATATGAGACAAGTGACTCAGATACTGATTTACAATCGGTCCCATCCACTTCAACTGATCAAAATAGAAGTATTCTTAAAAAGGGGGTTACTTTTTTAGAAAAGAACCAGGGCGAAGAACGCCCCTTCTTGAGACCAAGACAAAAGAGACAATCATACCGGAGAAGTCGATTCTAGAGAGAGACCAAATAGTGAATTTATCTGAGTATACCCTAACCCAGGCAGAATTTGACTTATTAGAAAGGGGTCTATCATTTGTTCCAGTCCCCAGATTTGATAAATTCACCTGGGTTAAGGATATTCACTTATTTGCCCGAAAACTGTTACTTCATAAAACACACGTTCTAAACGAGGAAAAAAAGGCAAAAGCATTGGGTCTTGATTTTAAGGATTATAAGCTGACTTTACTTTTAGCAGGATTTTTGGAAGAAAGTGATCCTGCTGAAAGAACATTATGTCCCCTCACAGACCTCTGTCATAAAAGCGAATATTGCCCAAGAATGGGAGATTCAAAATACATAGAGACATTTGTAGAAATGGTTTGCAAGGATATTGATGCATTATCCCCTCTGAAGTTTACTTCTAAGCCAAACTCCAATCTTTCTGGTGCTGAATTAAAAGCCCTAAAAAGTCTTCAAGCAAGAGATGAAATAACTATAAAACCCTCTGACAAAGGGGGAATATTGTTATTCTAGACACCTCGCACTATGTCACTATTACCCAGAAAATCCTCTCTGACAATACAACTTACAAAATACTAAAAACAGATCCAACAAATACATTTTTGTTAAAATTGAAACAAATTTTACAAAGGGGCCTTGACGATAATTTGATTTCTAAAAAAGAATATGATTTTATGCTTAACATGAATCCACGCATACCTACATTCTATAGCCTACCCAAAATCCATAAAAGGTATCAAGACCTTAAGGGTAGACCTATAGTGTCAGGAAACAACAACCTGACACAAAATGTTAGCATATATTTGGATCATATTCTACGACCCCTTGTAGAGAAACTTCCCTCCTATCTAAGAGATACCAAACAAGCATTGGCACATTTTAATACCTTGACCATACCTATGGACTCCATGCTCTGCAGCTTAGATGTGGAGGCACTGTATAGCTCGATCCCTCACACTATAGGGCTAAAACATGTACAGTATTTCCTTAGACAGAGAGGCCCACATCTATACCATCACAGTGAATTTGTCATTGAGTTGCTACACTTTGTGTTAACTCACAACTTTTTTCTATTCAATGACATATATTACCACCAGGTGCAGGGTACGGCGATGAGGACGTCTTGTGCGCCCTCATATGCCAACCTGCACCTGGGATGGTGGGAAGAACAAATAGTGTTTACAGCCAATTCCAATCAATTTGTCCGATATATCCTCTCTTGGAAGAGGTATATCGATGACATTATGATTGTGTGGAGAGGCACTAAAGAAGACTTTACCAGCTTTGTACAGTCACTTAATGACAATGACTTAAATTTAAGATTCACATCAGAAATGGGTACGCCGAATCTCAATTTCCTGGACCTCACTTTGATTCCAAACACAAAGGGCACCATCAAAACCGACCTCTTCAGAAAAAATATGGCCACTAATAGCCTACTTAACTGGGGAAGTTACCAGAGAGGCATACCAACTGGACGGTATTTACGCCTTAGACGTAACTGCTCTGATGTCCAAGATTTCAAAGCAAGAGCCAGGGAATTGCGTGCAATGTTTTGAGCTAAGGGTTACCCACATAAATGTCTCAAACGGGCGTATCGTAGAGCCCTGATGATTGATCGGAAAGATCTAATTAAAGAGGTATCGTCATCCCCAAGCAAGAACACGTTCAATTCGAAACATCTGAGAGCAATTGCTACATATGACGCAGGATGGGAGCAAGTTAAATCTATTTATATAGATACTGGCCCCTACTTAAACACGATGAACATCTTAAAGAAGTCCTTCCCGCAAATGTGGCCCTTATAGCACGAAGGGGTAGGAATATCAAAGACACCCTTGTACACAGCCATTTCAAACAGCCTAACAAGACTGCTACTCACTGGCTATCCAACAAACTGCTAGGGACTTATAAATGCGGCAGATGTAAAGCCTGTGATTTCATCTGCAAAGACTCTAAGAGTTTCCCTAACAGTATTCAGACCGATACCTTCTATCCGAATTCATTTTTTAATTGTAATTCTAAGGGTTTGGTCTATTTGATAAAATGCCAATGCAATAAACTGTATGTGGGCAAGACTTTTAGACAATTTAAAAGACGGATTTTGGAACATATAAATTCCATAAAAACCAGCAGACATATTGAAACCACAGTATCCAGACATGTCAAGAATTTTCATCAAGGTGACCATACGGTACTCAAATTCTTGGGTATAGAATTGGTCAAACTTGACAAAAGGAAGGGGAATCTGGATAAAATCCTTAGGAGGCGAGAGTGTTTTTGGATTTATTGCCTTAATACACTGTCCCCTATGGGATTGAATGAAGGTTTCTCTTACTCCCCCTTTATTAGTGATCTCTGAACATAATAACACCACCTATACATTTATAGGATCTCTATTTAATAAACCTCATGACACTTTTATCACACCATTTTTTCAATCACAATTATTTGTTATCACGTTTATTATTTATTGATATTGCCTCTAGAATTCAATGTAGAATCACCTCCTATTCTAGTCACACTATATGGGAATTAAAGATAATTTTAGATGCCTATGACTACATATGACATACATATGATATATGTGATATGTGGGTTCGCCCTTTGCCTCAAAAAGAACAAATGGTTAATCACCAGATGATATATTTACAGAGATCTAGGTGAACCCTTACAATATCTTTTACATATACAGATGCAGTATCTTAGTCTTAGATCACATGACAGCTTGTCTGGTTTATACGATCCTAATATCTTGTTTTGGATCTATATTTTTATTTTTCATTATGATTCCATGGATTGCTCTTTCAAACTTTTGGCATAATATATTTCTAATACTTTGTAATCTGCAATAGCTGTCATATCGGCACTTCTATCCCTACCTCCCCCTGTACGCCCACTTTTTCGGCATACTCGAGCCGGATTGGAGCAAGGGAGGAGCATTCCTTTTTTGCCGCTTCTGGTCCCGCCCCTGGATACCCACGTGGGTGTAGACGCACACATTGGCGTATCATTCATCAGAAGTATCAGACGATGGCCGCTTGCTCCTCCCACAATATGCCCCGTGTATACACCGGCTGACACTTACCGGGTGATGGGGCTGTTCATGTGATTGGCTACTTAGGATTTAAAAGTCTTTCTACTGACAGAGGTACTTTTATCCCCTGACGAAGGTGCAGCAGACGCACCTAAACGCGCGTCGGGTTCAATTTTATTTTCACTTCTCTACACTAATGGTAGCACTAGGTGTTTGATTAATTTTTTGTAGGCACTGTTTTATTTACTTTGAAGGGAGTTTAGCTGCAGACAGTCCGCTCTTTTCTCCGTTCTCCCATGTAGGGACAGCACAGAACACCCTCGAAGGTGTTTTTCTTAGGAGTTACAGGGATATCCGCTCTCTTTATTTACTCTCTTTTGTGACAAGCTGTCTCGCTCTATTGAGGGGTTTTCTCTCCCATTATATAGCAATAAGGACAGCTCAATACACCCTGGAAGGTGTCTTATACAGGAGTCATAGGGTTACTTCCTTAGGCTCTCTATTTAGGAGTAAGTAGGTGGAGCTGTTTTGTTATCTCTTATTACTGTTTCTCTTTAAAGCTGCAGCTTACCCCATTTTTGCTCAGTGGTATATAGCATCTATAGTTTATTGATATATTGTATTTAGTCCTATTTATTACATTCCATTTAAAGTGTAACTCATACACACTGCACTCATACACACACTGCATTCATACACACACTGCATTCATACACATACTGCACTCATACACACACTGCATTCATACACACACACACTGCATTCATACACACACTGCACTCATACACACATTGCACTCTTACACACACTGCATTCATACACACACTGCATTCATACACACACACACTGCATACACACACACTGCATTCATACACACACTGCATTCATACACACACACTGCATTCATACACACACTGCACTCATACATACACACTGCATTCATTATATACACACACTTTAAATAAATATTCAATTCATATAATTTTTTTAGGATCTAATTTTATTTAGAAATTTACCAGTATCTGCTGCATTTCCCACCCTAGTCTTATACTCGAGTCAATAAGTTTTCCCAGTTTTTTGGGGGTAAAATTAGGGGCCTCGGCTTATACTCGAGTATATACGGTAATATGTTCTATAGTAAAATCATCTCTTTCTTGAATGTGAATCAAAGTGAATTCCCTTTCCCTTCATTCTCCCTGACATTTGAATCTGGAGAATTATAAGTTTACCCCTAAGTTTGAATGTGAAGGTGCACGCCGAAGTACAGTCATACTCCTACCTCAAAGTGAAAGTTGATGTACATTGAATGCATGAGTACACCATGAGGAGGAATGGAGTTTTGAGCAGCACGGGGGAAAAAAATAAAAAGGGCCAGAGCTGACAGAACCAGACGGAAGAGGAGAAATAGTGAAAATAATTTAAAGCCCTACTATCCTGAACCAGATAAGTGAATATACATTTACTGGGGATGCTGCATGTATTTCACAATTTACATTTTCAAAGATCTCATGCTATCTTAATTTATAAAAATTGGTATAGGGCAAGAGGACAGGGAAAGGAACCGGAGACAGAAGGTGAATTATAAAAGAAAAGACATCAAGACAGAGGATGTTAACTTTTAATAGAAGCACAAGACATATAACAAAGTTATAAGGTTTGAATCAGGCAATAATCAAACTCTGAAAATATAAAATACCAGCAAATGATTGTGCAATCAGTTTTTTTATTTTTTAAATCTTATGTATGTACATTTAGTAGAAAAGCTTATTTGATACTATGGAGAAGCTCTCTATGGACTTTGATGATGTAATTTTAAACCACATTTGATTGAATCTACGATTAACATATAGACATACAGCACACCAAAGGAAATACCAGTGAATTGTTGTGCAATCATAATTGTCTACTTTGTTATTTTTTTTCCCTTGTTTTATGCTGTCTAAAGGAGGAGGGGAAATATAAAGGATAAAGGAATAAACCTAAGAGTGTGCCTGATCAATCACAATTATCTACATTTAGTAGAAAAGCCTGGTAGATACCAGAGAGAAGCTCTCTAGGGACTTCAATGAAGGCCATTTATCACATCTAATTAAATCTGTGATTACTATACAACCATGTACTACATTAAGGGATATATATCATAAGTTTATAAAAAATAAGTCATCAAAGTTAACATAGAGTAAAGGAACTCTTAAAACGGCCTTTGTGCAATAATTAAACTTTTAAAATATAAAATACTAACAAATTGTTGTGCAATCAGCTTTTATTTATCCCCTTTGTTATCTTATTTTTGGTGTGATTGACAAATCATTTATCTACATTTAGTAGAAAAGTCTAATAGATATCAGAGATAAGTTCTCCTGGAATTTTAATGAAGGCAATTGACCACACCTGATTGAATCTGTTATTAACATACAAGCATATACCATATCAAAGGATAAACCTCTATAAGTTGATAAAATAAGTCATCAAAGTTAACATAGAGTAAATACATTCTTAAAATTGTCTATAAGAAATATCAAAAAGGGACACTCCTTTCCACGCACCACTATTATGATGCATGGAGGATCTCCCACGGAATAGAAAGGTCATACACGTTTTACTTGCCCATTCACAACTCCTATTCTAGGCTAGATACCTTTCTTGTGAAAGGATCGAATCTAAACCAACTTGTTCGGTGCGATATCGACCACATCACATGGTCAGACCATGCCCCCGTAAAACCTCCCGAGCCCAATTGCAGAAGTGGCAGACAGAGCTGTACACCTTAAATGTGCAAAACCAAATGTCACCTTCTGCCTCTCTACGAGACCGCATACTAGCCCTAAATAGAAACATACATCAACAGGCCTTACAATCAACAGGGATTCAGCTTAAACGCCTTAAAGCCACCTACTACGCACAAGGTGTTAAAGCAAGCAAATTGCTCGCAAACAGATTGAAATCACGCCAAACATCCCAGAAAATTGCGTACCTAATGACAAAAACCGTCACTAAGGCCTACACGCCACGAGATATTAGCAACATGTTTGCACGGTACTATGCCGACTTGTATAATCTTAAAAATGATGGGCAAGTACACCAACCCCAAAGTGCAGACATCAACAATTACCTGGAGGGCCTTCACCTGCCGGAATTGACCCCTACACAAAAGACCGAACTTGCCCAACCAGTGTCAGAAAGCGAGGTTATTTCAACTATAAATACCCTGCCTCTGGGCAAATCACCTGGACTTGATGGTTTGGATAATCTTTACTATAAAAAATTTAGCAGTGCATTAGCTCCACACCTAGTACAAAAGTTCCAAGATGCTATTGCCCACAAATCCCTACCCAAAGAAGTGCTATTGGCGCACATTGTTACACTGCCCAAACCAGGAAAATCGCCCACACTCCCCCAGAATTTCAGACCTATATCACTATTGAACAGGGACGCCAAAATCTTCGCAAAACTGCATGCAACCCGATTAAGCAACATCCTTCCCCACATTATTCATAACGACCAAGTGGGATTCGTGGCGGGCAGACAGGGATCGGAAAATACGAGAAAAGTACTGAACATAATGCATGGCTATAAGACACCACGGAAGGGTGGGTTACTGATATCATTAGACACCGAAAAAGCCTTCGACCGCCTACATCAGGGCTTTTTAGAGGCAGTTTTGCTCAAATTTGGTATACCTGATGGGTTCCTGTCGGCGATGAGGGCTCTCTATAACCATCCTACCGCACATGTGCTCAATGCGGGGTTTCTGTCTGACCCCTTCTTGATCACAAACGGGACGAGGCAGGGGTGCCCACTCTCCCCCTTGCTCTATGTCTTAGCGTTAGAGCCCCTGGCGCAATCCATTAGAGACCATACCTCTATACACGGAACCACTGTTGGCCAAAAGGAATACAAAGCAAACTTGTTCGCAGATGATATCCTGCTCACTCTTACGCAGCCACAGATTTCCCTTCCTAATCTCCTGGCAATAATCACAGACTACGGAACCCATTCCTACTATAAGCTTAATGTGGCTAAGACTCAAGCTCTAGGCATAGGGATCCCAGACCAATTACTACACACTACGGGCATCATTCTCCTTTGATTGGAGATCAGATTACACTACCTTCTTAGGACTTAACCTCACAAAAAACCTGTCCGAATTATTGAAATACAACCATGAGAAACTTTTAAGGGACGTAACCGAAACACTAAAGGGGTGGGGATCTGAATTCCTAACCTGGCTTGGCAGGATAGCTGCAGTAAAAATGTCCATCCTCCCTAAACTCCAATACCTGCTCAGAACGCTACAAATATCTATCCCCAAGACCTACTTAGAAACATTTCAGGCCATATTAACCCGATTTGTATGGGAAAACCATAAGATACGCGTTTCCTCGAAACTTCTGTATAAACCCCTAGATCACGGCGGACTTGGACTGCCAAATATTAAAGAGAATTACAGGGCTGCACTGCTAGCCTCAGTTATAGCCTCACACGCAGCTACCCTCCCCCCGCAATGGATTGAAATTGAGTCGCATTGGTCGTGCCCCAAGAGCATGCACCTTCTCTTCTGGATACCTAAACATAAACGCCCGAACATGCCAAACATGTTGCGTACCACTGACCTGCTCCTCCACACATGGGACAGATTAAGACGAAACATAGGCGAGAAACATATGTGGCAGCCCCCATATCTTGCGTACATGCTGTAAACCCATCCTTTGACTACAGGCCTTGGCAGAAAGGAGTCTGCACCTCCATAAGCCAGCTGTTTGGGGACAATGGAATACTGCAATTCCCAGTCCTCCAACATAAATTCAAACTACCGACGAGGGCGTTGTTCTCCTACCTCCAACTAAAAGCGCTCCTCACACACAACCCCCCATTCTCACACTCGCCAACCATGGCCTTTTTTGAAAAAGCATTCCTAGCCCCTACCACACCGAACAAGTTACTAGCCTCTATATATCGAGTACTGACAGTCACGGCAACACGCAGCTACGAAAAATGTATGCTCGACTGGCACAACGACTTAAACCAAACATTTGACATCACAAGCTGGAAAAGAGCAATGTTAGCTCACAAGGGGAAGACAAGCTGTGCGTCACATCTAGAACTGATGAGAAAAATCCAGTATCGCTGGTACATGGTACCAGACAGACTGGCGCGAATCTACCCTAACACTATCAGCTCCTGCTGGAGGTGCTTACAGGAAATGGGGACGATGTACCACATCTGGTGGACTTGTCCCAAGATCGAGGGATATTGGCGTATAGTGGGAGACGTATTATCAGACGCATTGGGGATGGGTATTACACTCACACCTGGTTTGTGCCTCCTATTCATGCCACCGGGAAACATCTCTAAACCGGCCTCTACTCTGCTTTTCCACGTACTCATGGCTGCAAATTTGCTGATAGCCAGAGCATGGAAATCTACGGAAATACCGTGTCGTACTGCCCTTACAGCGCAGATTACCCTGAACCTGGACTACGAGTCAATGGCCCATAAGCATATTAGCCCAAGAAAACATAAACAGAGAGCGGGAATCATGTGGGACACCTACATTAAAACCCAAACACACACGGAACATACCCTCACCCCAGACACACAGGACCAAGGGGGAGAGGCGGGGGAAGATGTAATTACACGAGACGCTAACTGTAGCGCTCTTATTACATGACAAATTAAACATGACGCAAAACCTCTGGTACGGAGGTTCACCACCGGGGGCAAACGAGGAAGGCGGAACAGGGAGGTAGATGAGAGAGGGGGACGGAAATCTGGGCTTGACTCGGGGCTCTCGGCCCAAGGTTCACAACAGGCAATAGTTATAGGCAATAGAATAGTGCAATAGAACAGGCAATAGAATAGTGGGACCACCCTGACAAGAGAGCCTCCATTGTAAACAGTTACCACCCCCATACCTCTTCCTTAACCCCCCCCCCCCAGTTTAAATATTAAAAAAAAAAAAAAAGGAAAATGAACCAAGCGGTTGGACGAACTTGAGGGAGGAACAGGGGGGGAACAGATACATCTGAATACCACTTTTAGAAGAGAGGCACAAAAACATAACTATCACTATGCAAGCACACGAAATTTATATTAAAAAAATAAAATAAATATATATATATATATATATATATATCGTCTTAGTTAAGCTACCATAACCAGAAGCCCGCCTGCCCTGCCATCAGTAAGGGCCTGCGTAGACAATTGAAGTGGGCGGTGCAGCAAGACAAGGCGCAACGCTGTCATGATAAGAGGCACAAGGCCTGAGACCAAACCCTACATGGCACCACTTGTACAGACAAGCCACCCCGCCCCATTAAGCCCGAGACGATATGCACACCATTAACGTTACGCATAGCATAAGGATTTAAAAAATGTATGTATTGCCGAACAAGAATTGTCATGTGTGATATAATGGTAATGTAACATACCCTCTTGGTTATGTACCCACCCTTCCCTTTTTTCTTTTCTGTACCCAACCTCCTTTTCGCTGACTCAATAAAAACTGTCAAATTGGAAAAAAAAAGAAATATCAAAAAAGGGAAGAAAAGAGAAAGAAAGAGAAAAGGGAAAGGAAGAAGGGAGTAGGGGAAAATGAAGGGACATCAAAAAGTAGAATTTAAAGAAGGGGAAAGAAAGGGGAAAACAGAAAAAAGGGAAAAAGCCAGAAAGATGGCTGAAAAAAACCCAACAGAAAGTAAATCACAATCAAAAAAGAAAGACGCTAAAGCTGAAAAACTTTTATTTTTCCCCCATACCATAAATTCAAGCATGGAGAAATCAATAACGTAAGAGTCTGAAGAAGTAATAACACATTTGACAGAGGAATCAAGAAAAGAAAAAAAACTACCTCTATGAAAGAACAGATCATAACACAAGAACATCTTATGACCGCACTTGATCTCCAATTTGAGAAAATCAAACAAGAAATTTGCTTAACTATGCAAGACTTTAAAAAGCACATTGTGAAACTAGGTAATAGAATTAAAGAAAATTAAGAAAGGATTGAAAAGATGGAGCCGAAAACCCTGATGTCTCAAGAAATTAATATACAGAATGAAAAAAAAAATGGAGTGTTTGGAACAAAAAATTGCGGATATGGAGGATCACTCCAGACAAAACAATTTAAGATTAAGAGCAATACCTACATCTATTACAAATGAAAACTTAGAAAAATTCTTACATGAATTCTTCTTAAAAATGGGTGTGACACAAGAAGGTCATACACACCTCTGGGACAGATGTCATAGAACACAAAAGCCTCCAGGGGCAGCAGAGGATCCACCCAGAGATGTGCTTTTATCTCGCTCTTCGTAACATTTGAAAGAGAAGATTTTATAAGCAAAGAAGACAACTGTGTTACAAGAACCTTATCATGAAATAGTAATCTAACCGGACTCATCATTCTTCACGAGAACTAGGAGGCGTGCTTTCGCAACAACTGCAGAAATACTCGGAAAGAAAAATATTAGATATAAATGGGGAACTCCAGTAAAGATTATTCTTACATATGATTATAAATCATTCTCTTTTGACACCCTGGAAGTTTGGGCTCTGGATAACAAAATAATAGACACTTTATAATGGTACAAAAAGAAATCTGTAAGTAAAATGTTTTTTTTTTTATGTGTTGGTTTGAAAATGCAATTACTCTTCTCGCTCTTATTTTGATCAGAGTGATTATAAATATCGGGTAGAAAACCAATTTACTAATGTAAAGAATTAAAGAATGTAAATGGACAAAGGTTATAATCAAATTTAACACATCTATAATAATGAACAGATAAAAGAATGAAGGGAAAGAGAATTCACTTTGATTCACTTTAACCCCTTAAGGATCAAACTTCTAGAATAAAGGGGAATAATGACATGTCACACATGTCATGTGTCCTTAAGGGGTTAAAGAAAGATAATTTTACTTAATTTTTTTATTTTAGAATTAAGTACTAAAGATGGTATGCATAACACATGAATAGTAAGTAACACTTATAGGAAAAAAAAATATGAAAGGAAAAATAAGTGGGTAAATATGGTGAAGAAAGAAAAAAAGGGAAAATATGTTTTTTTTGTTTTTGTTTTTTTCACAAA